>NW_027069403.1:0-61935 GCF_037157495.1 Lathamus discolor | reverse complement strand
TAGGGAAGAAAATAGGCTTAAAAGGGGTTGAAAGTGGGCAAAAATGGTTTCGAAATAGGCAAAAATGGCTTTAAAGGGGTTAGAAATGAGGAAAAAATGGGTTAGGAATGGACATAACCGGCTTAAAACGGGATAGAAATGGCCAAAAATAGCGTAAGAAAGGTTAGCAATGGACAAAAAGAGGGTTAGAAATGGCCAAGAATGGCTTAAACCGAGTTCCAAGTTCGCAAAGCCAGGCTAGAAATTGCCAAAACTGACTTAAACGAGGTTAGAAATAGCCAAAAAAGGGTTAAAATGGGTTAGAAGAGGGGAAAGAAAGGGTTAGAAATAGCCGGAAATGGCTTAAACCGGGTGAGAAATGGGCAAAAACGGGATAGAAAGGGAAAAAAGAATGGCTTAAAAATGAGGGAAAGCGAGAAAAAATGCTTTAGAAAGTGTGGAAAATGGCTTTAGAAGGTTTAGAGAAGTGCAAAAGTGGTTTGGAAATGGCCAAAACCGGCTTAAAACTGGTTAGAGCTGTGCAAAAATTGGTTAGAAATGGACAAAAAAGGCTTAAAATGGTATAGAAATAGCAAAATCCGGCTAAAAACGGGTTAGAAGCGGGTAAAACCGGGTTAGATAGATCCGAAAATGGCTTAAAAGGTGAGAGAAATGGGAAAAAAATGGCTTAGAAAGGGAAGAAAATAGGCTTAAAAGGGGTTGAAAGTGGGCAAAAATGGTTTCGAAAGAGGCAAAAATGGCTTTAAAGGGGGTTAGAAATGAGGAAAAAATGGGTTAGGAATGGACATAACCGGCTTAAAACGGCATAGAAATGGCCAAAAATAGCGTAAGAAAGGTTAGCAATGGACAAAAAGAGGGTTAGAAATGGCCAAAAATGGCTTAAACCGAGTTCCAAGTTCGCAAAGCCAGGCTAGAAATTGCCAAAACTGACTTAAACGGGGTTAGAAATAGCCAAAAAAGGGTTAAAAATGGGTTAGAAGAGGGGAAAGAAAGGGTTAGAAATAGCCGGAAGTGGCTTAAACCGGGTGAGAAATGGGCAAAAACGGGTTAGAAGGGGAAAAAAGAATGGCTTAAAAATGAGGGAAAGCGAGAAAAAATGGTTTAGAAAGAGTGGAAAATGGCTTTAGAAGGTTTAGAGAAGTGCAAAAGTGGTTTGGAAATGGCCAATACCGGCTTAAAACTGGTTAGAGCTGTGCAAAAATTGGTTAGAAATGGACAAAAAAGGCTTAAAATGGTATAGAAATAGCAAAATCCGGCTAAAAACGGGTTAGAAGCGGGTAAAACCGGGTTAGATAGATCCGAAAATGGCTTAAAAGGTGAGAGAAATGGGAAAAAAATGGCTTAGAAAGGGAAGAAAATAGGCTTAAAAGGGGTTGAAAGTGGGCAAAAATGGTTTCGAAAGAGGCAAAAAATGGCTTTAAAGGGGTTAGAGATGAGGAAAAAATGGGTTAGGAATGGACATAACCGGCTTAAAACGGCATAGAAATGGCCAAAAATAGCGTAAGAAAGGTTAGCAATGGACAAAAAGAGGGTTAGAAATGGCCAAAAATGGCTTAAACCGAGTTCCAAGTTCGCAAAGCCAGGCTAGAAATTGCCAAAACTGACTTAAACGAGGTTAGAAATAGCCAAAAAAAGGTTAAAATGGGTTAGAAGAGGGGAAAGAAAGGGTTAGAAATAGCCGGAAGTGGCTTAAACCGGTGAGAAATGGGCAAAAACGGGTTAGAAAGGGAAAAAAGAATGGCTTAAAAATGAGGGAAAGCGAGAAAAAATGGTTTAGAAAGAGTGGAAAATGGCTTTAGAAGGTTTAGAGAAGTGCAAAAGTGGTTTGGAAATGGCCAAACCCGGCTTAAAACTGGTTAGTGCTGTGCAAAAATTGGTTAGAAATGGACAAAAAAGGCTTAAAATGGTATAGAAATAGCAAAATCCGGCTAAAAACGGGTTAGAAGCGGGTAAAACCGGGTTAGATAGATCCGAAAATGGATTAAAAGGTGAGAGAAATGGGAAAAAAATGGCTTAGAAAGGGAAGAAAATAGGCTTAAAAGGGGTTGAAAGTGGGCAAAAATGGTTTCGAAAGAGGCAAAAATGGCTTTAAAGGGGTTAGAAATGAGGAAAAAATGGATTAGGAATGGACATAACCGGCTTAAAACGGCATAGAAATGGCCAAAAATAGCGTAAGAAAGGTTAGCAATGGACAAAAAGAGGGTTAGAAATGGCCAAAAATGGCTTAAACCGAGTTCCAAGTTCGCAAAGCCAGGCTAGAAATTGCCAAAACTGACTTAAACGGGGTTAGAATAGCCAAAAAAGGGTTAAAATGGGTTAGAAGAGGGGAAAGAAAGGGTTAGAAATAGCCGGAAGTGGCTTAAACCGGGTGAGAAATGGGCAAAAACGGGTTAGAAAGGGAAAAAAGAATGGCTTAAAAATGAGGGAAAGCGAGAAAAAATGGTTTAGAAAGAGTGGAAAATGGCTTAGAAGGTTTAGAGAAGTGCAAAAGTGGTTTGGAAATGGCCAAAACCGGCTTAAAACTGGTTAGAGCTGTGCAAAAATTGGTTAGAAATGGACAAAAAAGGCTTAAAATGGTATAGAAATAGCAAAATCCGGCTAAAAACGGGTTAGAAGCGGGTAAAACCGGGTTAGATAGATCCGAAAATGGCTTAAAAGGTGAGAGAAATGGGAAAAAAATGGCTTAGAAAGGAAGAAAATAGGCTTAAAAGGGGTTGAAAGTGGGCAAAAATGGTTTCGAAAGAGGCAAAAATGGCTTAAAGGGGTTAGAGATGAGGAAAAAATGGGTTAGGAATGGACATAACCGGCTTAAAACGGCATAGAAATGGCCAAAAATAGCGTAAGAAAGGTTAGCAATGGACAAAAAGAGGGTTAGAAATGGCCAAAAATGGCTTAAACCGAGTTCCAAGTTCGCAAAGCCAGGCTAGAAATTGCCAAAACTGACTTAAACGAGGTTAGAAATAGCCAAAAAAAGGTTAAAATGGGTTAGAAGAGGGGAAAGAAAGGGTTAGAAATAGCCGGAAGTGGCTTAAACCGGGTGAGAAATGGGCAAAAATGGGTTAGAAAGGGAAAAAAGAATGGCTTAAAAATGAGGGAAAGCGGGAAAAAATGGTTTAGAAAGAGTGGAAAATGGCTTTAGAAGGTTTAGAGAAGTGCAAAAGTGGTTTGGAAATGGCCAAAACCGGCTTAAAACTGGTTAGAGCTGTGCAAAAATTGGTTAGAAATGGACAAAAAAGGCTTAAAATGGTATAGAAATAGCAAAATCCGGCTAAAAACGGGTTAGAAGCGGGTAAACCGGGTTAGATAGATCCGAAAATGGCTTAAAAGGTGAGAGAAATGGGAAAAAAATGGCTTAGAAAGGGAAGAAAATAGGCTTAAAAGGGGTTGAAAGTGGGCAAAAATGGTTTCGAAAGAGGCAAAAATGGCTTTAAAGGGGTTAGAAATGAGGAAAAAATGGGTTAGGAATGGACATAACCGGCTTAAAACGGCATAGAAATGGCCAAAAATAGCGTAAGAAAGGTTAGCAATGGACAAAAAGAGGGTCAGAAATGGCCAAAAATGGCATAAACCGAGTTCCAAGTTCGCAAAGCCAGGCTAGAAATTGCCAAAACTGACTTAAACGGGGTTAGAAATAGCCATAAAAGGGTTAAAATGTGTTAGAAGAGGGGAAAGAAAGGGTTAGAAATAGCCGGAAATGTCTTAAACCGGGTGAGAAATGGGCAAAAACGGGTTAGAAAGGGAAAAAAGAATGGCTTAAAAATGAGGGAAAGCGAGAAAAAATGGTTTAGAAAGAGTGGAAAATGGCTTTAGAAGGTTTAGAGAAGTGCAAAAGTGGTTTGGAAATGGCCAAAACCGGCTTAAAACTGGTTAGAGCTGTGCAAAAATTGGTTAGAAATGGACAAAAAAGGCTTAAAATGGTATAGAAATAGCAAAATCCGGCTAAAAACGGGTTAGAAGCGGGTAAAACCGGGTTAGATAGATCCGAAAATGGCTTAAAAGGTGAGAGAAATGGGAAAAAAATGGCTTAGAAAGGGAAGAAAATAGGCTTAAAAGGGGTTGAAAGTGGGCAAAAATGGTTTCGAAAGAGGCAAAAATGGCTTTAAAGGGGTTAGAAATGAGGAAAAAATGGGTTAGGAATGGACATAACCGGCTTAAAACGGCATAGAAATGGCCAAAAATAGCGTAAGAAAGGTTAGCAATGGACAAAAAGAGGGTCAGAAATGGCCAAAAATGGCATAAACCGAGTTCCAAGTTCGCAAAGCCAGGCTAGAAATTGCCAAAACTGACTTAAACGGGGTTAGAAATAGCCATAAAAGGGTTAAAATGTGTTAGAAGAGGGGAAAGAAAGGGTTAGAAATAGCCGGAAATGTCTTAAACCGGGTGAGAAATGGGCAAAAACGGGTTAGAAAGGGAAAAAAGAATGGCTTAAAAATGAGGGAAAGCGAGAAAAAATGGTTTAGAAAGAGTGGAAAATGGCTTTAGAAGGTTTAGAGAAGTGCAAAAGTGGTTTGGAAATGGCCAAACCCGGCTTAAAACTGGTTAGAGTTGTGCAAAAATTGGTTAGAAATGGACAAAAAAGGCTTAAAATGGTATAGAAATAGCAAAATCCGGCTAAAAACGGGTTAGAAGCGGGTAAAACCGGGTTAGATAGATCCGAAAATGGCTGAAAACGTGAGAGAAATGGGAAAAAAAATGGCTTAGAAAGGGAAGAAAATAGGCTTAAAAGGGGTTGATAGTGGGCAAAAATGGTTTTGAAAGAGGCAAAAATGGCTTTAAAGGGGTTAGAAATGAGGAAAAAATGGGTTAGGAATGGACATAACCGGCTTAAAACGGCATAGAAATGGCCAAAAATAGCGTAAGAAAGGTTAGCAATGGACAAAAAGAGGGTTAGAAATGGCCAAAAATGGCTTAAACCGAGTTCCAAGTTCGCAAAGCCAGGCTAGAAATTGCCAAAACTGACTTAAACGGGGTTAGAAATAGCCATAAAAGGGTTAAAATGTGTTAGAAGAGGGGAAAGAAAGGGTTAGAAATAGCCGGAAATGGCTTAAACCGGGTGAGAAATGGGCAAAAACGGGTTAGAAAGGGAAAAAAGAATGGCTTAAAAATGAGTGAAAGCGAGAAAAAATGGTTTAGAAAGAGTGGAAAATGGCTTTAGAAGGTTTAGAGAAGTGCAAAAGTGGTTTGGAAATGGCCAAAACCGGCTTAAAACTGGTTAGAGCTGTGCAAAAATTGGTTAGAAATGGACAAAAAAGGCTTAAAATGGCATAGAAATAGCAAAATCCGGCTAAAAACGGGTTAGAAGCGGGTAAAACCGGGTTAGATAGATCCGAAAATGGCTTAAAAGGTGAGAGAAATGGGAAAAAAATGGCTTAGAAAGGGAAGAAAATAGGCTTAAAAGGGGTTGAAAGTGGGCAAAAATGGTTTCGAAAGAGGCAAAAATGGCTTTAAAGGGGTTAGAAATGAGGAAAAAATGGGTTAGGAATGGACATAACCGGCTTAAAACGGCATAGAAATGGCCAAAAATAGCGTAAGAAAGGTTAGCAATGGACAAAAAGAGGGTTAGAAATGGCCAAAAATGGCTTAAACCGAGTTCCAAGTTCGCAAAGCCAGGCTAGAAATTGCCAAAACTGACTTAAACAGGGTTAGAAATAGCCAAAAAAGGGTTAAAATGGGTTAGAAGAGGGGAAAGAAAGGGTTAGAAATAGCCGGAAGTGGCTTAAACCGGGTGAGAAATGGGCAAAAACGGGTTAGAAAGGGAAAAAAGAATGGCTTAAAAATGAGGGAAAGCGAGAAAAAATGGTTTAGAAAGAGTGGAAAATGGCTTTAGAAGGTTTAGAGAAGTGCAAAAGTGGTTTGGAAATGGCCAAAACCGGCTTAAAACTGGTTAGAGCTGTGCAAAAATTGGTTAGAAATGGACAAAAAAGGCTTAAAATGGTATAGAAATAGCAAAATCCGGCTAAAAACGGGTTAGAAGCGGGTAAAACCAGGTTAGATAGATCCGAAAATGGCTTAAAAGGTGAGAGAAATGGGAAAAAAATGGCTTAGAAAGGGAAGAAAATAGGCTTAAAAGGGGTTGAAAGTGGGCAAAAATGGTTTCGAAAGAGGCAAAAATGGCTTTAAAGGGGTTAGAGATGAGGAAAAAATGGGTTAGGAATGGACATAACCGGCTTAAAACGGGATAGAAATGGCCAAAAATAGCATAAGAAAGGTTAGCAATGGACAAAAAGAGGGTTAGAAATGGCCAAAAATGGCTTAAACCGAGTTCCAAGTTCGCAAAGCCAGGCTAGAAATTGCCAAAACTGACTTAAACGAGGTTAGAAATAGCCAAAAAAGGGTTAAAATGGGTTAGAAGAGGGGAAAGAAAGGGTTAGAAATAGCCGGAAGTGGCTTAAACCGGGTGAGAAATGGGCAAAAACGGGTTAGAAGGGGAAAAAAGAATGGCTTAAAAATGAGGGAAAGCGGGAAAAAATGGTTTAGAAAGAGTGGAAAATGGCTTTAGAAGGTTTAGAGAAGTGCAAAAGTGGTTTGGAAATGGACAAAACCGGCTTAAAACTGGTTAGAGCTGTGCAAAAATTGGTTAGAAATGGACAAAAAAGGCTTAAAATGGTATAGAAATAGCAAAATCCGGCTAAAAACGGGTTAGAAGCGGGTAAAACCGGGTTAGATAGATCCGAAAATGGCTTAAAAGGTGAGAGAAATGGGAAAAAAATGGCTTAGAAAGGGAAGAAAATAGGCTTAAAAGGGGTTGAAAGTGGGCAAAAATGGTTTCGAAAGAGGCAAAAATGGCTTTAAAGGGGTTAGAGATGAGGAAAAAATGGGTTAGGAATGGACAAAACCGGCTTAAAACAGCATAGAAATGGCCAAAAATAGCGTAAGAAAGGTTAGCAATGGACAAAAAGAGGGTTAGAAATGGCCAAAAATGGCATAAACCGAGTTCCAAGTTCGCAAAGCCAGGCTAGAAATTGCCAAAACTGACTTAAACGGGGTTAGAAATAGCCAAAAAAGGGTTAAAATGGGTTAGAAGAGGGGAAAGAAAGGGTTAGAAATAGCCGGAAGTGGCTTAAACCGGGTGAGAAATGGGCAAACACGGGTTAGAAAGGGAAAAAAGAATGGCTTAAAAATGAGGGAAAGCGAGAAAAAATGGTTTAGAAAGAGTGGAAAATGGCTTTAGAAGGTTTAGAGAAGTGCAAAAGTGGTTTGGAAATGGCCAAACCCGGCTTAAAACTGGTTAGAGTTGTGCAAAAATTGGTTAGAAATGGACAAAAAAGGCTTAAAATTGTGTAGAAATAGCAAAATCTGCCTAAAAATGGGTTAGAAGCGGGTAAAACCGGGTTAGATAGATCCGAAAATGGCTTAAAAGGTGAGAGAAATGGAAAAAAAAATGGCTTAGAAAGGGAAGAAAATAGGCTTAAAAGGGGTTGAAAGTGGGCAAAAATGGTTTCGAAAGACGCAAAAATGGCTTTAAAGGGGTTAGAAATGAGGAAAAAATGGGTTAGGAATGGACATAACCGGCTTAAACCGGCATAGAAATGGCCAAAAATAGCGTAAGAAAGGTTAGCAATGGACAAAAAGAGGGTTAGAAATGGCCAAAAATGGCTTAAACCGAGTTCCAAGTTCGCAAAGCCAGGCTAGAAATTGCCAAAACTGACTTAAACGAGGTTAGAAATAGCCATAAAAGGTTTAAAATGGGTTAGAAGAGGGGAAAGAAAGGGTTAGAAATAGCCGGAAATGGCTTAAACCGGGTGAGAAATGGGCAAAAACGGGTTAGAAAGGGAAAAAAGAATGGCTTAAAAATGAGGGAAAGCGAGAAAAAATGGTTTAGAAAGAGTGGAAAATGGCTTTAGAAGGTTTAGAGAAGTGCAAAAGTGGTTTGGAAAAGGCCAAACCCGGCTTAAAACTGGTTAGAGCTGTGCAAAAATTGGTTAGAAATGGACAAAAAAGGCTTAAAATGGTATAGAAATAGCAAAATCCGGCTAAAAACGGGTTAGAAGCGGGTAAAACCGGGTTAGATAGATCCGAAAATGGCTTAAAAGGTGAGAGAAATGGGAAAAAAAATGGCTTAGAAAGGGAAGAAAATAGGCTTAAAAGGGGTTGAAAGTGGGCAAAAATGGTTTCGAAAGAGGCAAAAATGGCTTTAAAGGGGTTAGAAATGAGGAAAAAATGGGTTAGGAATGGACATAACCGGCTTAAAACGGCATAGAAATGGCCAAAAATAGCGTAAGAAAGGTTAGCAATGGACAAAAAGAGGGTTAGAAATGGCCAAAAATGGCTTAAACCGAGTTCCAAGTTCGCAAAGCCAGGCTAGAAATTGCCAAAACTGACTTAAACGGGGTTAGAAATAGCCAAAAAAGGGTTAAAATGGGTTAGAAGAGGGGAAAGAAAGGGTTAGAAATAGCCGGAAATGGCTTAAACCGGGTGAGAAATGGGCAAAAACGGGTTAGAAAGGGAAAAAAGAATGGCTTAAAAATGAGGGAAAGCGAGAAAAAATGGTTTAGAAAGAGTGGAAAATGGCTTTAGAAGGTTTAGAGAAGTGCAAAAGTGGTTTGGAAATGGCCAAAACCGGCTTAAAACTGGTTAGAGCTGTGCAAAAATTGGTTAGAAATGGACAAAAAAGGCTTAAAATGGTATAGAAATAGCAAAATCCGGCTAAAAACGGGTTAGAAGCGGGTAAAACCGGGTTAGATAGATCCGAAAATGGCTTAAAAGGTGAGAGAAATGGGAAAAAAATGGCTTAGAAAGGGAAGAAAATAGGCTTAAAAGGGGTTGAAAGTGGGCAAAAATGGTTTCGAAAGAGGCAAAAATGGCTTTAAAGCGGTTAGAGTTGAGGAAAAAATGGGTTAGGAATGGACATAACCGGCTTAAACCGGCATAGAAATGGCCAAAAATAGCGTAAGAAAGGTTAGCAATGGACAAAAAGAGGGTTAGAAATGGCCAAAAATGGCTTAAACCGAGTTCCAAGTTCGCAAAGCCAGGCTAGAAATTGCCAAAACTGACTTAAACGGGGTTAGAAATAGCCATAAAAGGTTTAAAATGGGTTAGAAGAGGGGAAAGAAAGGGTTAGAAATAGCCGGAAATGGCTTAAACCGGGTGAGAAATGGGCAAAAACGGGTTAGAAAGGGAAAAAAGAATGGCTTAAAAATGAGGGAAAGCGAGAAAAAATGGTTTAGAAAGAGTGGAAAATGGCTTTAGAAGGTTTAGAGAAGTGCAAAAGTGGTTTGGAAAAGGCCAAACCCGGCTTAAAACTGGTTAGAGCTGTGCAAAAATTGGTTAGAAATGGACAAAAAAGGCTTAAAATGGTATAGAAATAGCAAAATCCGGCTAAAAACGGGTTAGAAGCGGGTAAAACCGGGTTAGATAGATCCGAAAATGGCTTAAAAGGTGAGAGAAATGGGAAAAAAAATGGCTTAGAAAGGGAAGAAAATAGGCTTAAAAGGGGTTGAAAGTGGGCAAAAATGGTTTCGAAAGAGGCAAAAATGGCTTTAAAGGGGTTAGAAACGAGGAAAAAATGGGTTAGCAATGGACATAACCGGCTTAAAACGGGATAGAAATGGCCAAAAATAGCGTAAGAAAGGTTAGCAATGGACAAAAAGAGGGTTAGAAATGGCCAAAAATGGCTTAAATCGAGTTCCAAGTTCGCAAAGCCAGGCTAGAATTTGCCAAAACTGACTTAAACGGGGTTAGAAATAGCCAAAAAAGGGTTAAAATGGGTTAGAAGAGGGGAAAGAAAGGGTTAGAAATAGCCGGAAATGGCTTAAACTGGGTGAGAAATGGGCAAAAACGGGTTAGAAAGGGAAAAAAATAATGGCTTAAAAATGAGGGAAAGCGGGAAAAAATGGTTTAGAAAGAGTGGAAAATGGCTTTAGAAGGTTTAGAGAAGTGCAAAAGTGGTTTGGAAATGGCCAAACCTGGCTTAAAACTGGTTAGACCAGGGCAAAAATTGGTTAGAAATGGGCAAAAAAGGCTTAAAATGATATAGAAATAGCAAAATCCGGCTAAAAACGGGTTAGAAGCGGGTAAAACCGGGTTAGATAGATCCGAAAATGGCTTAAAAGGTGAGAGAAATGGGAAAAAAATGGCTTAGAAAGGGAAGAAAATAGGCTTAAAAGGGGTTGAAAGTGGGCAAAAATGGTTTCGAAAGAGGCAAAAATGGCTTTAAAGCGGTTAGAGTTGAGGAAAAAATGGGATAGGAATGGACATAACCGGCTTAAAACGGCATAGAAATGGCCAAAAATAGCGTAAGAAAGGTTAGCAATGGACAAAAAGAGGGTCAGAAATGGCCAAAAATGGCTTAAACCGAGTTCCAAGTTCGCAAAGCCAGGCTAGAAATTGCCAAAACTGACTTAAACGGGGTTAGAAATAGCCAAAAAAGGGTTAAAATGGGTTAGAAGAGGGGAAAGAAAGGGTTAGAAATAGCCGGAAATGGCTTAAACTGGGTGAGAAATGGGCAAAAACGGGTTAGAAAGGGAAAAAAATAATGGCTTAAAAATGAGGGAAAGCGGGAAAAAATGGTTTAGAAAGAGTGGAAAATGGCTTTAGAAGGTTTAGAGAAGTGCAAAAGTGGTTTGGAAATGGCCAAACCCGGCTTAAAACTGGTTAGAGCTGTGAAAAATTGGTTAGAAATGGACAAAAAAGGCTTAAAATGGTATAGAAATAGCAAAATCCGGCTAAAAACGGGTTAGAAGCGGGTAAAACCGGGTTAGATAGATCCGAAAATGGCTTAAAAGGTGAGAGAAATGGGAAAAAAATGGCTTAGAAAGGGAAGAAAATAGGCTTAAAAGGGGTTGAAAGTGGGCAAAAATGGTTTCGAAAGAGGCAAAAATGGCTTTAAAGGGGTTAGAGTTGAGGAAAAAATGGGTTAGGAATGGACATAACCGGCTTAAAACGGGATAGAAATGGCCAAAAATAGCGTAAGAAAGGTTAGCAATGGACAAAAAGAGGGTTAGAAATGGCCAAAAATGGCTTAAACCGAGTTCCAAGTTCGCAAAGCCAGGCTAGAAATTGCCAAAACTGACTTAAACGAGGTTAGAAATAGCCAAAAAAGGGTTAAAATGGGTTAGAAGAGGGGAAAGAAAGGGTTAGAAATAGCCGGAAATGGCTTAAGCTGGGTGAGAAATGGGCAAAAACGGGTTAGAAAGGGAAAAAAATAATGGCTTAAAAATGAGGGAAAGCGGGAAAAAATGGTTTAGAAAGAGTGGAAAATGGCTTTAGAAGGTTTAGAGAAGTGCAAAAGTGGTTTGGAAATGGCCAAACCTGGCTTAAAACTGGTTAGAGCTGTGCAAAAATTGGTTAGAAATGGACAAAAAAGGCTTAAAATGGTATAGAAATAGCAAAATCCAGCTAAAAACGGGTTAGAAGCGGGTAAACCCGGGTTAGATAGATCCGAAAATGGCTTAAAAGGTGAGAGAAATGGGAAAAAAATGGCTTAGAAAGGGAAGAAAATAGGCTTAAAAGGGGTTGAAATTGGGCAAAAATGGCTTCGAAAGAGGCAAAAATGGCTTTAAAGGGGTTAGAGATGAGGAAAAAATGGGTTAGGAATGGACATAACCGGCTTAAAACGGGATAGAAATGGCCAAAAATAGCGTAAGAAAGGTTAGCAATGGACAAAAAGAGGGTTAGAAATGGCCAAAAATGGCTTAAACCGAGTTCCAAGTTCGCAAAGCCAGGCTAGAAATTGCCAAAACTGACTTAAATGGAGTTAGACATATCCAAAAAAGGGTTAAAATGGGTTAGAAGAGGGGAAAGAAAGGGTTAGAAGTAGCCGGAAATGGCTTAAAACGGGTGAGAAATGGGCAAAAACGGGTTAGAAAGGGAAAAAAAGAATGGCTTAAAAATGAGTGAAAGCGAGAAAAAATGGTTTAGAAAGAGTGGAAAATGGCTTTAGAAGGTTTAGAGAAGCGCAAAAGTGGTTTGGAAATGGCCAAACCCGGCTTAAAACTGGTTAGAGCTGTGCAAAAATTGGTTAGAAATGGACAAAAAAGGCTTAAAATGATATAGAAATAGCAAAATCCGGCTAAAAACGGGTTAGAAGCGGGTAAAACCGGGTTAGATAGATCCGAAAATGGCTTAAAAGGTGAGAGAAATGGGAAAAAAATGGCTTAGAAAGGGAAGAAAATAGGCTTAAAAGGGGTTGAAAGTGGGCAAAAATGGTTTCGAAAGAGGCAAAAATGGCTTTAAAGCGGTTAGAGTTGAGGAAAAAATGGGATAGGAATGGACATAACCGGCTTAAAACGGCATAGAAATGGCCAAAAATAGCGTAAGAAAGGTTAGCAATGGACAAAAAGAGGGTCAGAAATGGCCAAAAATGGCTTAAACCGAGTTCCAAGTTCGCAAAGCCAGGCTAGAAATTGCCAAAACTGACTTAAACGGGGTTAGAAATAGCCAAAAAAGGGTTAAAATGGGTTAGAAGAGGGGAAAGAAAGGGTTAGAAATAGCCGGAAATGGCTTAAACTGGGTGAGAAATGGGCAAAAACGGGTTAGAAAGGGAAAAAAATAATGGCTTAAAAATGAGGGAAAGCGGGAAAAAATGGTTTAGAAAGAGTGGAAAATGGCTTTAGAAGGTTTAGAGAAGTGCAAAAGTGGTTTGGAAATGGCCAAACCCGGCTTAAAACTGGTTAGAGCTGTGAAAAATTGGTTAGAAATGGACAAAAAAGGCTTAAAATGGTATAGAAATAGCAAAATCCGGCTAAAAACGGGTTAGAAGCGGGTAAAACCGGGTTAGATAGATCCGAAAATGGCTTAAAAGGTGAGAGAAATGGGAAAAAAATGGCTTAGAAAGGGAAGAAAATAGGCTTAAAAGGGGTTGAAAGTGGGCAAAAATGGTTTCGAAAGAGGCAAAAATGGCTTTAAAGGGGTTAGAGTTGAGGAAAAAATGGGTTAGGAATGGACATAACCGGCTTAAAACGGCATAGAAATGGCCAAAAATAGCGTAAGAAAGGTTAGCAATGGACAAAAAGAGGGTTAGAAATGGCCAAAAATGGCTTAAACCGAGTTCCAAGTTCGCAAAGCCAGGCTAGAAATTGCCAAAACTGACTTAAACGAGGTTAGAAATAGCCAAAAAAGGGTTAAAATGGGTTAGAAGAGGGGAAAGAAAGGGTTAGAAATAGCCGGAAATGGCTTAAACTGGGTGAGAAATGGGCAAAAACGGGTTAGAAAGGGAAAAAAATAATGGCTTAAAAATGAGGGAAAGCGGGAAAAAATGGTTTAGAAAGAGTGGAAAATGGCTTTAGAAGGTTTAGAGAAGTGCAAAAGTGGTTTGGAAATGGCCAAACCTGGCTTAAAACTGGTTAGAGCTGTGCAAAAATTGGTTAGAAATGGACAAAAAAGGCTTAAAATGGTATAGAAATAGCAAAATCCAGCTAAAAACGGGTTAGAAGCGGGTAAACCCGGGTTAGATAGATCCGAAAATGGCTTAAAAGGTGAGAGAAATGGGAAAAAAATGGCTTAGAAAGGGAAGAAAATAGGCTTAAAAGGGGTTGAAATTGGGCAAAAATGGCTTCGAAAGAGGCAAAAATGGCTTTAAAGGGGTTAGAGATGAGGAAAAAATGGGTTAGGAATGGACATAACCGGCTTAAAACGGGATAGAAATGGCCAAAAATAGCGTAAGAAAGGTTAGCAATGGACAAAAAGAGGGTTAGAAATGGCCAAAAATGGCTTAAACCGAGTTCCAAGTTCGCAAAGCCAGGCTAGAAATTGCCAAAACTGACTTAAATGGAGTTAGACATATCCAAAAAAGGGTTAAAATGGGTTAGAAGAGGGGAAAGAAAGGGTTAGAAGTAGCCGGAAATGGCTTAAAACGGGTGAGAAATGGGCAAAAACGGGTTAGAAAGGGAACAAAAGAATGGCTTAAAAATGAGGGAAAGCGGGAAAAAATGGTTTAGAAAGAGTGGAAAATGGCTTTAGAAGGTTTAGAGAAGTGCAAAAGTGGTTTGGAAATGGCCAAACCCGGCTTAAAACTGGTTAGAGCTGTGCAAAAATTGGTTAGAAATGGACAAAAAAGGCTTAAAATGGTATAGAAATAGCAATATCCGGCTAAAAACGGGTTAGATGCGGGTAAAACCGGGTTAGATAGATCCGAAAATGGCTTAAAAGGTGAGAGAAATGGGAAAAAAATGGCTTAGAAAGGGAAGAAAATAGGCTTAAAAGGGGTTGATAGTGGGCAAAAATGGTTTCGAAAGAGGCAAAAATGGCTTTAAAGGGGTTAGAAATGAGGAAAAAATGGGTTAGGAATGGACAAAACCGGCTTAAAACGGGATAGAAATGGCCAAAAATAGCGTAAGAAAGGTTAGCAATGGACAAAAAGAGGGTTAGAAATGGCCAAAAATGGCTTAAACCGAGTTCCAAGTTCGCAAAGCCAGGCTAGAAATTGCCAAAACTGACTTAAACGAGGTCAGAAATAGCCATAAAAGGGTTAAAATGGGTTAGAAGAGGGGAAAGAAAGGGTTAGAAGTAGCCGGCAATGGCTTAAACCGGGTGAGAAATGGGCAAAAACGGGTTAGAAAGGGAAAAAAGAATGGTTTAAAAATGAGTGAAAGCGAGAAAAAATGGTTTAGAAAGAGTGGAAAATGGCTTTAGAAGGTTTAGAGAAGTGCAAAAGTGGTTTGGAAATGGCCAAACCTGGCTTAAAACTGGTTCGACCAGGGCAAAAATTGGTTAGAAATGGACAAAAAAGGCTTAAAATGATATAGAAATAGCAAAATCCGGCTAAAAACGGGTTAGAAGCGGGTAAAACCGGGTTAGATAGATCCGAAAATGGCTTAAAAGGTGAGAGAAATGGGAAAAAAATGGCTTAGAAAGGGAAGAAAATAGGCTTAAAAGGGGTTGAAAGTGGGCAAAAATGGTTTCGAAAGAGGCAAAAATGGCTTTAAAGCGGTTAGAGTTGAGGAAAAAATGGGATAGGAATGGACATAACCGGCTTAAAACGGCATAGAAATGGCCAAAAATTAGCGTAAGAAAGGTTAGCAATGGACAAAAAGAGGGTCAGAAATGGCCAAAAATGGCTTAAACCGAGTTCCAAGTTCGCAAAGCCAGGCTAGAAATTGCCAAAACTGACTTAAACGGGGTTAGAAATAGCCAAAAAAGGGTTAAAATGGGTTAGAAGAGGGGAAAGAAAGGGTTAGAAATAGCCGGAAATGGCTTAAACTGGGTGAGAAATGGGCAAAAACGGGTTAGAAAGGGAAAAAAATAATGGCTTAAAAATGAGGGAAAGCGGGAAAAAATGGTTTAGAAAGAGTGGAAAATGGCTTTAGAAGGTTTAGAGAAGTGCAAAAGTGGTTTGGAAATGGCCAAACCCGGCTTAAAACTGGTTAGAGCTGTGAAAAATTGGTTAGAAATGGACAAAAAAGGCTTAAAATGGTATAGAAATAGCAAAATCCGGCTAAAAACGGGTTAGAAGCGGGTAAACCCGGGTTAGATAGATCCGAAAATGGCTTAAAAGGTGAGAGAAATGGGAAAAAAATGGCTTAGAAAGGGAAGAAAATAGGCTTAAAAGGGGTTGAAAGTGGGCAAAAATGGTTTCGAAAGAGGCAAAAATGGCTTTAAAGGGGTTAGAGTTGAGGAAAAAATGGGTTAGGAATGGACATAACCGGCTTAAAACGGGATAGAAATGGCCAAAAATAGCGTAAGAAAGGTTAGCAATGGACAAAAAGAGGGTTAGAAATGGCCAAAAATGGCTTAAACCGAGTTCCAAGTTCGCAAAGCCAGGCTAGAAATTGCCAAAACTGACTTAAACGAGGTTAGAAATAGCCAAAAAAGGGTTAAAATGGGTTAGAAGAGGGGAAAGAAAGGGTTAGAAATAGCCGGAAATGGCTTAAACTGGGTGAGAAATGGGCAAAAACGGGTTAGAAAGGGAAAAAAATAATGGCTTAAAAATGAGGGAAAGCGGGAAAAAATGGTTTAGAAAGAGTGGAAAATGGCTTTAGAAGGTTTAGAGAAGTGCAAAAGTGGTTTGGAAATGGCCAAACCTGGCTTAAAACTGGTTAGAGCTGTGCAAAAATTGGTTAGAAATGGACAAAAAAGGCTTAAAATGGTATAGAAATAGCAAAATCCAGCTAAAAACGGGTTAGAAGCGGGTAAACCCGGGTTAGATAGATCCGAAAATGGCTTAAAAGGTGAGAGAAATGGGAAAAAAATGGCTTAGAAAGGGAAGAAAATAGGCTTAAAAGGGGTTGAAATTGGGCAAAAATGGCTTCGAAAGAGGCAAAAATGGCTTTAAAGGGGTTAGAGATGAGGAAAAAATGGGTTAGGAATGGACATAACCGGCTTAAAACGGGATAGAAATGGCCAAAAATAGCGTAAGAAAGGTTAGCAATGGACAAAAAGAGGGTTAGAAATGGCCAAAAATGGCTTAAACCGAGTTCCAAGTTCGCAAAGCCAGGCTAGAAATTGCCAAAACTGACTTAAATGGAGTTAGACATATCCAAAAAAGGGTTAAAATGGGTTAGAAGAGGGGAAAGAAAGGGTTAGAAGTAGCCGGAAATGGCTTAAAACGGGTGAGAAATGGGCAAAAACGGGTTAGAAAGGGAAAAAAAGAATGGCTTAAAAATGAGTGAAAGCGAGAAAAAATGGTTTAGAAAGAGTGGAAAATGGCTTTAGAAGGTTTAGAGAAGCGCAAAAGTGGTTTGGAAATGGCCAAACCCGGCTTAAAACTGGTTAGAGCTGTGCAAAAATTGGTTAGAAATGGACAAAAAAGGCTTAAAATGATATAGAAATAGCAAAATCCGGCTAAAAACGGGTTAGAAGCGGGTAAAACCGGGTTAGATAGATCCGAAAATGGCTTAAAAGGTGAGAGAAATGGGAAAAAAATGGCTTAGAAAGGGAAGAAAATAGGCTTAAAAGGGGTTGAAAGTGGGCAAAAATGGTTTCGAAAGAGGCAAAAATGGCTTTAAAGCGGTTAGAGTTGAGGAAAAAATGGGATAGGAATGGACATAACCGGCTTAAAACGGCATAGAAATGGCCAAAAATAGCGTAAGAAAGGTTAGCAATGGACAAAAAGAGGGTCAGAAATGGCCAAAAATGGCTTAAACCGAGTTCCAAGTTCGCAAAGCCAGGCTAGAAATTGCCAAAACTGACTTAAACGGGGTTAGAAATAGCCAAAAAAGGGTTAAAATGGGTTAGAAGAGGGGAAAGAAAGGGTTAGAAATAGCCGGAAATGGCTTAAACTGGGTGAGAAATGGGCAAAAACGGGTTAGAAAGGGAAAAAAATAATGGCTTAAAAATGAGGGAAAGCGGGAAAAAATGGTTTAGAAAGAGTGGAAAATGGCTTTAGAAGGTTTAGAGAAGTGCAAAAGTGGTTTGGAAATGGCCAAACCCGGCTTAAAACTGGTTAGAGCTGTGAAAAATTGGTTAGAAATGGACAAAAAAGGCTTAAAATGGTATAGAAATAGCAAAATCCGGCTAAAAACGGGTTAGAAGCAGGTAAAACCGGGTTAGATAGATCCGAAAATGGCTTAAAAGGTGAGAGAAATGGGAAAAAAAATGGCTTAGAAAGGGAAGAAAATAGGCTTAAAAGGGGTTGAAAGTGGGCAAAAATGGTTTCGAAAGAGGCAAAAATGGCTTTAAAGGGGTTAGAGTTGAGGAAAAAATGGGTTAGGAATGGACATAACCGGCTTAAAACGGCATAGAAATGGCCAAAAATAGCGTAAGAAAGGTTAGCAATGGACAAAAAGAGGGTTAGAAATGGCCAAAAATGGCTTAAACCGAGTTCCAAGTTCGCAAAGCCAGGCTAGAAATTGCCAAAACTGACTTAAACGAGGTTAGAAATAGCCAAAAAAGGGTTAAAATGGGTTAGAAGAGGGGAAAGAAAGGGTTAGAAATAGCCGGAAATGGCTTAAACTGGGTGAGAAATGGGCAAAAACGGGTTAGAAAGGGAAAAAAATAATGGCTTAAAAATGAGGGAAAGCGGGAAAAAATGGTTTAGAAAGAGTGGAAAATGGCTTTAGAAGGTTTAGAGAAGTGCAAAAGTGGTTTGGAAATGGCCAAACCCGGCTTAAAACTGGTTAGAGCTGTGCAAAAATTGGTTAGAAATGGACAAAAAAGGCTTAAAATGGTATAGAAATAGCAAAATCCAGCTAAAAACGGGTTAGAAGCGGGTAAACCCGGGTTAGATAGATCCGAAAATGGCTTAAAAGGTGAGAGAAATGGGAAAAAAATGGCTTAGAAAGGGAAGAAAATAGGCTTAAAAGGGGTTGAAATTGGGCAAAAATGGCTTCGAAAGAGGCAAAAATGGCTTTAAAGGGGTTAGAGATGAGGAAAAAATGGGTTAGGAATGGACATAACCGGCTTAAAACGGGATAGAAATGGCCAAAAATAGCGTAAGAAAGGTTAGCAATGGACAAAAAGAGGGTTAGAAATGGCCAAAAATGGCTTAAACCGAGTTCCAAGTTCGCAAAGCCAGGCTAGAAATTGCCAAAACTGACTTAAATGGAGTTAGACATATCCAAAAAAGGGTTAAAATGGGTTAGAAGAGGGGAAAGAAAGGGTTAGAAGTAGCCGGAAATGGCTTAAAACGGGTGAGAAATGGGCAAAAACGGGTTAGAAAGGGAACAAAAGAATGGCTTAAAAATGAGGGAAAGCGGGAAAAAATGGTTTAGAAAGAGTGGAAAATGGCTTTAGAAGGTTTAGAGAAGTGCAAAAGTGGTTTGGAAATGGCCAAACCCGGCTTAAAACTGGTTAGAGCTGTGCAAAAATTGGTTAGAAATGGACAAAAAAGGCTTAAAATGGTATAGAAATAGCAATATCCGGCTAAAAACGGGTTAGATGCGGGTAAAACCGGGTTAGATAGATCCGAAAATGGCTTAAAAGGTGAGAGAAATGGGAAAAAAATGGCTTAGAAAGGGAAGAAAATAGGCTTAAAAGGGGTTGATAGTGGGCAAAAATGGTTTCGAAAGAGGCAAAAATGGCTTTAAAGGGGTTAGAAATGAGGAAAAAATGGGTTAGGAATGGACAAAACCGGCTTAAAACGGGAAAGAAATGGCCAAAAATAGCGTAAGAAAGGTTAGCAATGGACAAAAAGAGGGTTAGAAATGGCCAAAAATGGCTTAAACCGAGTTCCAAGTTCGCAAAGCCAGGCTAGAAATTGCCAAAACTGACTTAAACGAGGTCAGAAATAGCCATAAAAGGGTTAAAATGGGTTAGAAGAGGGGAAAGAAAGGGTTAGAAGTAGCCGGCAATGGCTTAAACCGGGTGAGAAATGGGCAAAAACGGGTTAGAAAGGGAAAAAAGAATGGTTTAAAAATGAGTGAAAGCGAGAAAAAATGGTTTAGAAAGAGTGGAAAATGGCTTTAGAAGGTTTAGAGAAGTGCAAAAGTGGTTTGGAAATGGCCAAACCCGGCTTAAAACTGGTTAGAGCTGTGAAAAATTGGTTAGAAATGGACAAAAAAGGCTTAAAATGGTATAGAAATAGCAAAATCCGGCTAAAAACGGGTTAGAAGCGGGTAAACCCGGGTTAGATAGATCCGAAAATGGCTTAAAAGGTGAGAGAAATGGGAAAAAAATGGCTTAGAAAGGGAAGAAAATAGGCTTAAAAGGGGTTGAAAGTGGGCAAAAATGGTTTCGAAAGAGGCAAAAATGGCTTTAAAGCGGTTAGAGTTGAGGAAAAAATGGGATAGGAATGGACATAACCGGCTTAAAACGGCATAGAAATGGCCAAAAATAGCGTAAGAAAGGTTAGCAATGGACAAAAAGAGGGTCAGAAATGGCCAAAAATGGCTTAAACCGAGTTCCAAGTTCGCAAAGCCAGGCTAGAAATTGCCAAAACTGACTTAAACGGGGTTAGAAATAGCCAAAAAAGGGTTAAAATGGGTTAGAAGAGGGGAAAGAAAGGGTTAGAAATAGCCGGAAATGGCTTAAACTGGGTGAGAAATGGGCAAAAACGGGTTAGAAAGGGAAAAAAATAATGGCTTAAAAATGAGGGAAAGCGGGAAAAAATGGTTTAGAAAGAGTGGAAAATGGCTTTAGAAGGTTTAGAGAAGTGCAAAAGTGGTTTGGAAATGGCCAAACCTGGCTTAAAACTGGTTAGAGCTGTGCAAAAATTGGTTAGAAATGGACAAAAAAGGCTTAAAATGGTATAGAAATAGCAAAATCCAGCTAAAAACGGGTTAGAAGCGGGTAAACCCGGGTTAGATAGATCCGAAAATGGCTTAAAAGGTGAGAGAAATGGGAAAAAAATGGCTTAGAAAGGGAAGAAAATAGGCTTAAAAGGGGTTGAAATTGGGCAAAAATGGCTTCGAAAGAGGCAAAAATGGCTTTAAAGGGGTTAGAGATGAGGAAAAAATGGGTTAGGAATGGACATAACCGGCTTAAAACGGGATAGAAATGGCCAAAAATAGCGTAAGAAAGGTTAGCAATGGACAAAAAGAGGGTTAGAAATGGCCAAAAATGGCTTAAACCGAGTTCCAAGTTCGCAAAGCCAGGCTAGAAATTGCCAAAACTGACTTAAATGGAGTTAGACATATCCAAAAAAGGGTTAAAATGGGTTAGAAGAGGGGAAAGAAAGGGTTAGAAGTAGCCGGAAATGGCTTAAAACGGGTGAGAAATGGGCAAAAACGGGTTAGAAAGGGAAAAAAAGAATGGCTTAAAAATGAGGGAAAGCGGGAAAAAATGGTTTAGAAAGAGTGGAAAATGGCTTTAGAAGGTTTAGAGAAGTGCAAAAGTGGTTTGGAAATGGCCAAACCCGGCTTAAAACTGGTTAGAGCTGTGCAAAAATTGGTTAGAAATGGACAAAAAAGGCTTAAAATGGTATAGAAATAGCAAAATCCAGCTAAAAACGGGTTAGAAGCGGGTAAACCCGGGTTAGATAGATCCGAAAATGGCTTAAAAGGTGAGAGAAATGGGAAAAAAATGGCTTAGAAAGGGAAGAAAATAGGCTTAAAAGGGGTTGAAATTGGGCAAAAATGGCTTCGAAAGAGGCAAAAATGGCTTTAAAGGGGTTAGAGATGAGGAAAAAATGGGTTAGGAATGGACATAACCGGCTTAAAACGGGATAGAAATGGCCAAAAATAGCGTAAGAAAGGTTAGCAATGGACAAAAAGAGGGTTAGAAATGGCCAAAAATGGCTTAAACCGAGTTCCAAGTTCGCAAAGCCAGGCTAGAAATTGCCAAAACTGACTTAAATGGAGTTAGACATATCCAAAAAAGGGTTAAAATGGGTTAGAAGAGGGGAAAGAAAGGGTTAGAAGTAGCCGGAAATGGCTTAAAACGGGTGAGAAATGGGCAAAAACGGGTTAGAAAGGGAACAAAAGAATGGCTTAAAAATGAGGGAAAGCGGGAAAAAATGGTTTAGAAAGAGTGGAAAATGGCTTTAGAAGGTTTAGAGAAGTGCAAAAGTGGTTTGGAAATGGCCAAACCCGGCTTAAAACTGGTTAGAGCTGTGCAAAAATTGGTTAGAAATGGACAAAAAAGGCTTAAAATGGTATAGAAATAGCAATATCCGGCTAAAAACGGGTTAGATGCGGGTAAAACCGGGTTAGATAGATCCGAAAATGGCTTAAAAGGTGAGAGAAATGGGAAAAAAATGGCTTAGAAAGGGAAGAAAATAGGCTTAAAAGGGGTTGATAGTGGGCAAAAATGGTTTCGAAAGAGGCAAAAATGGCTTTAAAGGGGTTAGAAATGAGGAAAAAATGGGTTAGGAATGGACAAAACCGGCTTAAAACGGGATAGAAATGGCCAAAAATAGCGTAAGAAAGGTTAGCAATGGACAAAAAGAGGGTTAGAAATGGCCAAAAATGGCTTAAACCGAGTTCCAAGTTCGCAAAGCCAGGCTAGAAATTGCCAAAACTGACTTAAACGAGGTCAGAAATAGCCATAAAAGGGTTAAAATGGGTTAGAAGAGGGGAAAGAAAGGGTTAGAAGTAGCCGGCAATGGCTTAAACCGGGTGAGAAATGGGCAAAAACGGGTTAGAAAGGGAAAAAAGAATGGTTTAAAAATGAGTGAAAGCGAGAAAAAAATGGTTTAGAAAGAGTGGAAAATGGCTTTAGAAGGTTTAGAGAAGTGCAAAAGTGGTTTGGAAATGGCCAAACCTGGCTTAAAACTGGTTCGACCAGGGCAAAAATTGGTTAGAAATGGACAAAAAAGGCTTAAAATGATATAGAAATAGCAAAATCCGGCTAAAAACGGGTTAGAAGCGGGTAAAACCGGGTTAGATAGATCCGAAAATGGCTTAAAAGGTGAGAGAAATGGGAAAAAAATGGCTTAGAAAGGGAAGAAAATAGGCTTAAAAGGGGTTGAAAGTGGGCAAAAATGGTTTCGAAAGAGGCAAAAATGGCTTTAAAGCGGTTAGAGTTGAGGAAAAAATGGATAGGAATGGACATAACCGGCTTAAAACGGCATAGAAATGGCCAAAAATAGCGTAAGAAAGGTTAGCAATGGACAAAAAGAGGGTCAGAAATGGCCAAAAATGGCTTAAACCGAGTTCCAAGTTCGCAAAGCCAGGCTAGAAATTGCCAAAACTGACTTAAACGGGGTTAGAAATAGCCAAAAAAGGGTTAAAATGGGTTAGAAGAGGGGAAAGAAAGGGTTAGAAATAGCCGGAAATGGCTTAAACTGGGTGAGAAATGGGCAAAAACGGGTTAGAAAGGGAAAAAAATAATGGCTTAAAAATGAGGGAAAGCGGGAAAAAATGGTTTAGAAAGAGTGGAAAATGGCTTTAGAAGGTTTAGAGAAGTGCAAAAGTGGTTTGGAAATGGCCAAACCTGGCTTAAAACTGGTTAGAGCTGTGCAAAAATTGGTTAGAAATGGACAAAAAAGGCTTAAAATGGTATAGAAATAGCAAAATCCAGCTAAAAACGGGTTAGAAGCGGGTAAACCCGGGTTAGATAGATCCGAAAATGGCTTAAAAGGTGAGAGAAATGGGAAAAAAATGGCTTAGAAAGGGAAGAAAATAGGCTTAAAAGGGGTTGAAATTGGGCAAAAATGGCTTCGAAAGAGGCAAAAATGGCTTTAAAGGGGTTAGAGATGAGGAAAAAATGGGTTAGGAATGGACATAACCGGCTTAAAACGGGATAGAAATGGCCAAAAATAGCGTAAGAAAGGTTAGCAATGGACAAAAAGAGGGTTAGAAATGGCCAAAAATGGCTTAAACCGAGTTCCAAGTTCGCAAAGCCAGGCTAGAAATTGCCAAAACTGACTTAAATGGAGTTAGACATATCCAAAAAAGGGTTAAAATGGGTTAGAAGAGGGGAAAGAAAGGGTTAGAAGTAGCCGGAAATGGCTTAAAACGGGTGAGAAATGGGCAAAAACGGGTTAGAAAGGGAAAAAAAGAATGGCTTAAAAATGAGGGAAAGCGGGAAAAAATGGTTTAGAAAGAGTGGAAAATGGCTTTAGAAGGTTTAGAGAAGTGCAAAAGTGGTTTGGAAATGGCCAAACCCGGCTTAAAACTGGTTAGAGCTGTGCAAAAATTGGTTAGAAATGGACAAAAAAGGCTTAAAATGGTATAGAAATAGCAAAATCCAGCTAAAAACGGGTTAGAAGCGGGTAAACCCGGGTTAGATAGATCCGAAAATGGCTTAAAAGGTGAGAGAAATGGGAAAAAAATGGCTTAGAAAGGGAAGAAAATAGGCTTAAAAGGGGTTGAAATTGGGCAAAAATGGCTTCGAAAGAGGCAAAAATGGCTTTAAAGGGGTTAGAGATGAGGAAAAAATGGGTTAGGAATGGACATAACCGGCTTAAAACGGGATAGAAATGGCCAAAAATAGCGTAAGAAAGGTTAGCAATGGACAAAAAGAGGGTTAGAAATGGCCAAAAATGGCTTAAACCGAGTTCCAAGTTCGCAAAGCCAGGCTAGAAATTGCCAAAACTGACTTAAATGGAGTTAGACATATCCAAAAAAGGGTTAAAATGGGTTAGAAGAGGGGAAAGAAAGGGTTAGAAGTAGCCGGAAATGGCTTAAAACGGGTGAGAAATGGGCAAAAACGGGTTAGAAAGGGAACAAAAGAATGGCTTAAAAATGAGGGAAAGCGGGAAAAATGGTTTAGAAAGAGTGGAAAATGGCTTTAGAAGGTTTAGAGAAGTGCAAAAGTGGTTTGGAAATGGCCAAACCCGGCTTAAAACTGGTTAGAGCTGTGCAAAAATTGGTTAGAAATGGACAAAAAAGGCTTAAAATGGTATAGAAATAGCAATATCCGGCTAAAAACGGTTAGATGCGGGTAAAACCGGGTTAGATAGATCCGAAAATGGCTTAAAAGGTGAGAGAAATGGGAAAAAAAATGGCTTAGAAAGGGAAGAAAATAGCCCTTAAAAAGGGGTGATAGTGGGCAAAAATGGTTTCGAAAGAGGCAAAAATGGCTTTAAAGGGGTTAGAAAATGAGGAAAAAATGGGTTAGGAATGGACAAAACCGGCTTAAAACGGGATAGAAATGGCCAAAAATAGCGTAAGAAAGGTTAGCAATGGACAAAAAGAGGGTTAGAAATGGCCAAAAATGGCTTAAACCGAGTTCAAGTTCGCAAAGCCAGGCTAGAAATTGCCAAAAACTGACTTAAACGAGGTCAGAAATAGCCATAAAAGGGTTAAAATGGGTTAGAAGAGGGGAAAGAAAGGGTTAGAAGTAGCCGGCAATGGCTTAAACCGGGTGAGAAATGGGCAAAAACGGGTTAGAAAGGGAAAAAAGAATGGTTTAAAAATGAGTGAAAGCGAGAAAAAATGGTTTAGAAAGAGTGGAAAATGGCTTTAGAAGGTTTAGAGAAGTGCAAAAGTGGTTTGGAAATGGCCAAACCTGGCTTAAAACTGGTTCGACCAGGGCAAAAATTGGGTTAGAAATGGACAAAAAAGGCTTAAAATGATATAGAAATAGCAAAATCCGGCTAAAAACGGGTTAGAAGCGGGTAAAACCGGGTTAGATAGATCCGAAAATGGCTTAAAAGGTGAGAGAAATGGGAAAAAAAATGGCTTAGAAAGGGAAGAAAATAGGCTTAAAAGGGGTTGAAAGTGGGCAAAAATGGTTTCGAAGAGGCAAAAATGGCTTTAAAGCGGTTAGAGTTGAGGAAAAATGGGATAGGAATGGACATAACCGGCTTAAAACGGCATAGAAATGGCCAAAATAGCGTAAGAAAGGTTAGCAATGGACAAAAAGAGGGTCAGAAATGGCCAAAAATGGCTTAAAACCGAGTTCCAAGTTCGCAAAGCCAGGCTAGAAATTGCCAAAACTGACTTAAACGGGGTTAGAAATAGCCAAAAAAGGGTTAAAATGGGTTAGAAGAGGGGAAAGAAAGGGTTTAGAAATAGCCGGAAATGGCTTAAACTGGGTGAGAAATGGGCAAAAACGGGTTAGAAAGGGAAAAAAATAATGGCTTAAAAATGAGGGAAAGCGGGAAAAAATGGTTTAGAAAGAGTGGGAAATGGCTTTAGAAGGTTTAGAGAAGTGCAAAAGTGGTTTGGAAATGGCCAAACCTGGCTTAAAACTGGTTAGAGCTGTGCAAAAATTGGTTAGAAATGGACAAAAAAGGCTTAAAATGGTATAGAAATAGCAAAATCCGGCTAAAAAACGGGTTAGAAGCGGGTAAACCCGGGTTAGATAGATCCGAAAATGGCTTAAAAGGTGAGAGAAATGGGAAAAAAATGGCTTAGAAAGGGAAGAAAATAGGCTTAAAAGGGGTTGAAAGTGGGCAAAAATGGTTTCGAAAGAGGCAAAAATGGCTTTAAAGGGGTTAGAGTTGAGGAAAAAATGGGTTAGGAATGGACATAACCGGCTTAAAACGGGATAGAAATGGCCAAAAATAGCGTAAGAAAGGTTAGCAATGGACAAAAAGAGGGTTAGAAATGGCCAAAAATGGCTTAAACCGAGTTCCAAGTTCGCAAAGCCAGGCTAGAAATTGCCAAAACTGACTTAAACGAGGTTAGAAATAGCCAAAAAGGGTTAAAATGGGTTAGAAGAGGGGAAAGAAAGGGTTAGAAATAGCCGGAAATGGCTTAAACTGGGTGAGAAATGGGCAAAAACGGGTTAGAAAGGGAAAAAAATAATGGCTTAAAAATGAGGGAAAGCGGGAAAAAATGGTTTAGAAAGAGTGGGAAATGGCTTTAGAAGGTTTAGAGAAGTGCAAAAGTGGTTTGGAAATGGCCAAACCTGGCTTAAAACTGGTTAGAGCTGTGCAAAAATTGGTTAGAAATGGACAAAAAAGGCTTAAAATGATATAGAAATAGCAAAATCCGGCTAAAAACGGGTTAGAAGCGGGTAAACCCGGGTTAGATAGATCCGAAAATGGCTTAAAAGGTGAGAGAAATGGGAAAAAAATGGCTTAGAAAGGGAAGAAAATAGGCTTAAAAGGGGTTGAAAGTGGGCAAAAATGGTTTCGAAAGAGGCAAAAATGGCTTTAAAGCGGTTAGAGTTGAGGAAAAAATGGGATAGGAATGGACATAACGGCTTAAAACGGCATAGAAATGGCCAAAAATAGCGTAAGAAAGGTTAGCAATGGACAAAAAGAGGGTCAGAATGGCCAAAAATGGCTTAAACCGAGTTCCAAGTTCGCAAAGCCAGGCTAGAAATTGCCAAAACTGACTTAAACGGGGTTAGAAATAGCCAAAAAAAGGGTTAAAATGGGTTAGAAGAGGGGAAAGAAAGGGTTAGAAATAGCCGGAAATGGCTTAAACTGGGTGAGAAATGGGCAAAAACGGGTTAGAAAGGGAAAAAAATAATGGCTTAAAAATGAGGGAAAGCGGGAAAAAATGGTTTAGAAAGAGTGGAAAATGGCTTTAGAAGGTTTAGAGAAGTGCAAAAGTGGTTTGGAAATGGCCAAACCCGGCTAAAACTGGTTAGAGCTGTCAAAAATTGGTTAGAAATGGACAAAAAAGGCTTAAAATGGTATAGAAATAGCAAAATCCGGCTAAAAACGGGTTAGAAGCGGGTAAACCCGGGTTAGATAGATCCGAAAATGGCTTAAAAGGTGAGAGAAATGGGAAAAAAATGGCTTAGAAAGGGAAGAAAATAGGCTTAAAAGGGGTTGAAAGTGGGCAAAAAATGGTTTCGAAAGAGGCAAAAATGGCTTTAAAGGGGTTAGAGTTGAGGAAAAAATGGGTTAGGAATGGACATAACCGGCTTAAAACGGGATAGAAATGGCCAAAAATAGCGTAAGAAAGGTTAGCAATGGACAAAAAGAGGGTTAGAAATGGCCAAAAATGGCTTAAACCGAGTTCCAAGTTCGCAAAGCCAGGCTAGAAATTGCCAAAACTGACTTAAATGGAGTTAGACATATCCAAAAAAGGGTTAAAATGGGTTAGAAGAGGGGAAAGAAAGGGTTAGAAGTAGCCGGAAATGGCTTAAAACGGGTGAGAAATGGGCAAAAACGGGTTAGAAAGGGAACAAAAGAATGGCTTAAAAATGAGGGAAAGCGGGAAAAAATGGTTTAGAAAGAGTGGAAAATGGCTTTAGAAGGTTTAGAGAAGTGCAAAAGTGGTTTGGAAATGGCCAAACCCGGCTTAAAACTGGTTAGAGCTGTGCAAAAATTGGTTAGAAATGGACAAAAAAGGCTTAAAATGGTATAGAAATAGCAATATCCGGCTAAAAACGGGTTAGATGCGGGTAAAACCGGGTTAGATAGATCCGAAAATGGCTTAAAAGGTGAGAGAAATGGGAAAAAAATGGCTTAGAAAGGGAAGAAAATAGGCTTAAAAGGGGTTGATAGTGGGCAAAAATGGTTTCGAAAGAGGCAAAAATGGCTTTAAAGGGGTTAGAAATGAGGAAAAAATGGGTTAGGAATGGACAAAACCGGCTTAAAACGGGATAGAAATGGCCAAAAATAGCGTAAGAAAGGTTAGCAATGGACAAAAAGAGGGTTAGAAATGGCCAAAAATGGCTTAAACCGAGTTCCAAGTTCGCAAAGCCAGGCTAGAAATTGCCAAAACTGACTTAAACGAGGTCAGAAATAGCCATAAAAGGGTTAAAATGGGTTAGAAGAGGGGAAAGAAAGGGTTAGAAGTAGCCGGCAATGGCTTAAACCGGGTGAGAAATGGGCAAAAACGGGTTAGAAAGGGAAAAAAGAATGGTTTAAAAATGAGTGAAAGCGAGAAAAAATGGTTTAGAAAGAGTGGAAAATGGCTTTAGAAGGTTTAGAGAAGTGCAAAAGTGGTTTGGAAATGGCCAAACCCGGCTTAAAACTGGTTAGAGCTGTGCAAAAATTGCCCTTTTTTGCCTATTTCTAACCCAGTTAAGTCATTTTTGGCAATTTCTAGCCTGGTTTTGCGAACTTGTAACTCGGTTCAAGCCCTTTTTGGCCATTTCTAACCCAGTTTTTGTCCATTTCTAACCTTTTTTACGCCATTTTGGTCCATTTCTATCCCGTTTCAAGCCGCTTTTGTCCATTCCCAACCCGTTTTTTCCTCATCTCTAACCCCTTTAAAGCCATTTTTGCCTCCTTCGAAACCATTTTTGGCCACTTTCAACCCGTTTTAAGCCTATTTTTTTCCCTTGCAAAGCCATTTCTTGCCAGTTTCACACATGTTTTAGAGCCGTTTTCGGATCGATCTAACCCATTTTTAGCCGGTTTTTTCTATTTCTATACCGTTTTAAGCCTTTTTTGTCCTTTTCTAACCAATTTTTGCACAGCTCTAACCTGTTTTAAGCCGGTTTTGGCCATTTCTAAACTATTTTTGCACTTCTCTAAACCTTCTAAAGCCATTGTCCACTCTTTCTAAACCATTTTTTCCCACTTTCACTCAGTTTTAAGCCATTCTTTTTTCCCTTTCTAACTCAATTTTGCCCATTTCTCACCCGGTTTAAGCCATTTTCGGCTGTTTCTAACCCATTTCTTTCCCACTTCTAACCCATTTTTACCCTTTTTTGCCTATTTCTAACCCAGTTAAGTCATTTTTGGCAATTTCTAGCCTGGTTTTGCGAACTTGTAACTCGGTTCAAGCCCTTTTTGGCCATTTCTAACCCAGTTTTTGTCCATTCCTAACCTTTTTCACGCCATTTTGGTCCATTTCTATCCCGTTTCAAGCCGCTTTTGTCCGTTCCCAACCCGTTTTTTCCTCATCTCTAACCCCTTTAAAGCCATTTTTGCCTCCTTCGAAACCATTTTTGCCCACTTTCAACCCGTTTTAAGCCTATTTTTTTCCCTTGCAAAGCTATTTCTTGCCAGTTTCACACATGTTTTAGAGCCGTTTTCGGATCGATCTAACCCATTTTTAGCCGGTTTTTTCTATTTCTATACCGTTTTTAAGCCTTTTTTGTCCTTTTCTAACCAATTTTTGCACAGCTCTAACCTGTTTTAAGCCGGTTTTGGCCATTTCTAAACTATTTTTGCACTTCTCTAAACCTTCTAAAGGCATTGTCCACTCTTTCTAAACCATTTTTTCCCACTTTCACTCAGTTTTAAGCCATTCTTTTTTTCCCTTTCTAACTCAATTTTGCCCATTTCTCACCCGGTTTAAGCCATTTTCGGCTGTTTCTAACCCATTTCTTTCCCACTTCTAACCCATTTTTACCCTTTTTTGCCTATTTCTAACCCAGTTAAGTCATTTTTGGCAATTTCTAGCCTGGTTTTGCGAACTTGTAACTCGGTTCAAGCCCTTTTTGGCCATTTCTAACCCAGTTTTTGTCCATTTCTAACCTTTTTTACGCCATTTTGGTCCATTTCTATCCCGTTTCAAGCCGCTTTTGTCCATTCCCAACCCGTTTTTTCCTCATCTCTAACCCCTTTAAAGCCATTTTTGCCTCCTTCGAAACCATTTTTGGCCACTTTCAACCCGTTTTAAGCCTATTTTTTTCCCTTGCAAAGCCATTTCTTGCCACTTTCACACATGTTTTAGAGCCGTTTTCGGATCGATCTAACCCATTTTTAGCCGGTTTTTTCTATTTCTATACCGTTTTAAGCCTTTTTTGTCCTTTTCTAACCAATTTTTGCACAGCTCTAACCTGTTTTAATCCGGTTTTGGCCATTTCTAAACTATTTTTGCACTTCTCTAAACCTTCTAAAGCCATTGTCCACTCTTTCTAAACCATTTTTTCCCACTTTCACTCAGTTTTAAGCCATTCTTTTTTCCCTTTCTAACTCAATTTTGCCCATTTCTCACCCGGTTTAAGCCATTTTCGGCTGTTTCTAACCCATTTCTTTCCCACTTCTAACCCATTTTTACCCTTTTTTGCCTATTTCTAACCCAGTTAAGTCATTTTTGGCAATTTCTAGCCTGGTTTTGCGAACTTGTAACTCGGTTCAAGCCCTTTTTGGCCATTTCTAACCCAGTTTTTGTCCATTTCTAACCTTTTTTACGCCATTTTGGTCCATTTCTATCCCGTTTCAAGCCGCTTTTGTCCGTTCCCAACCCGTTTTTTCCTCATCTCTAACCCCTTTAAAGCCATTTTTGCCTCTTTCGAAACCATTTTTGCCCACTTTCAACCCGTTTTAAGCCTATTTTTTTCCCTTGCAAAGCCATTTCTTGCCAGTTTCACACATGTTTTAGAGCCGTTTTCGGATCGATCTAACCCATTTTTAGCCGGTTTTTTCTATTTCTATACCGTTTTAAGCCTTTTTTGTCCTTTTTCTAACCAATTTTTGCACAGCTCTAACCTGTTTTAAGCCGGTTTTGGCCATTTCTAAACTATTTTTGCACTTCTCTAAACCTTCTAAAGCCATTGTCCACTCTTTCTAAACCATTTTTTCCCACTTTCACTCAGTTTTAAGCCATTCTTTTTTCCCTTTCTAACTCAATTTTGCCCATTTCTCACCCGGTTTAAGCCATTTTCGGCAATTTCTAACCCATTTCTTTCCCACTTCTAACCCATTTTTACCCTTTTTTGCCTATTTCTAACCCAGTTAAGTCATTTTTGGCAATTTCTAGCCTGGTTTTGCGAACTTGTAACTCGGTTCAAGCCCTTTTTGGCCATTTCTAACCCAGTTTTTGTCCATTTCTAACCTTTTTTACGCCATTTTGGTCCATTTCTATCCCGTTTCAAGCCGGTTTTGTCCATTCCCAACCCGTTTTTTCCTCATCTCTAACCCCTTTAAAGCCATTTTTGCCTCTTTCGAAACCATTTTTGCCCACTTTCAACCCGTTTTAAGCCTATTTTTTTCCCTTGCAAAGCCATTTCTTGCCAGTTTCACACATGTTTTAGAGCCGTTTTCGGATCGATCTAACCCATTTTTAGCCGTTTTTTTTCTATTTCTATACCGTTTTAAGCCTTTTTTGTCCTTTTCTAACCAATTTTTGCACAGCTCTAACCTGTTTTAAGCCGGTTTTGGCCATTTCTAAACTATTTTTGCACTTCTCTAAACCTTCTAAAGCCATTGTCCACTCTTTCTAAACCATTTTTTCCCACTTTCACTCAGTTTTAAGCCATTCTTTTTTCCCTTTCTAACTCAATTTTGCCCATTTCTCACCCGGTTTAAGCCATTTTCGGCTGTTTCTAACCCATTTCTTTCCCACTTCTAACCCATTTTTACCCTTTTTTGCCTATTTCTAACCCAGTTAAGTAATTTTTGGCAATTTCTAGCCTGGTTTTGCGAACTTGTAACTCGGTTCAAGCCCTTTTTGGCCATTTCTAACCCAGTTTTTGTCCATTTCTAACCTTTTTTACGCCATTTTGGTCCATTTCTATCCCGTTTCAAGCCGCTTTTGTCCATTCCCAACCCGTTTTTTCCTCATCTCTAACCCCTTTAAAGCCATTTTTGCCTTACCATTTTTTGGCCACTTTCAACCCGTTTTAAGCCTATTTTTTTCCCTTGCAAAGCCCATTTCTTGCCAGTTTTCACACATGTTTTAGAGCCGTTTTCGGATCGATCTAACCCATTTTTAGCCGGTTTTTTCTATTTCTATACCGTTTTAAGCCTTTTTTGTCCTTTTCTAACCAATTTTTGCACAGCTCTAACTGTTTTAAGCCGGTTTTGGCCATTTCTAACTATTTTTGCACTTCTCTAAACCTTCTAAAGCCATTGTCCACTCTTTCTAAACCATTTTTTCCCACTTTCACTCAGTTTTAAGCCATTCTTTTTTCCCTTTCTAACTCAATTTTGCCCATTTCTCACCCGGTTTAAGCCATTTTCGGCTGTTTTCTAACCCATTTCTTTCCCACTTCTAACCCATTTTTACCCTTTTTTGCCTATTTCTAACCCAGTTAAGTCATTTTTGGCAATTTCTAGCCTGGTTTTGCGAACTTGTAACTCGGTTCAAGCCCTTTTTGGCCATTTCTAACCCAGTTTTTGTCCATTTCTAACCTTTTTTACGCCATTTTGGTCCATTTCTATCCCGTTTCAAGCCGCTTTTGTCCAGTTCCCAACCCGTTTTTTCCTCATCTCTAACCCCTTTAAAGCCATTTTTGCCTCTTTCGAAACCATTTTTGCCCACTTTCAACCCGTTTTAAGCCTATTTTTTTCCCTTGCTAAGCCATTTCTTGCCAGTTTCACACATGTTTTAGAGGCCGTTTTCGGATCGATCTAACCCATTTTTAGCCGTTTTTTTCTATTTCTATACCGTTTTAAGCCTTTTTTGTCCTTTTCTAACCAATTTTTGCACAGCTCTAACCTGTTTTAAGCCGGTTTTGGCCATTTCTAAACTATTTTTGCACTTCTCTAAACCTTCTAAAGCCATTGTCCACTCTTTCTAAACCATTTTTTCCCACTTTCACTCAGTTTTTAAGCCATTCTTTTTTCCCTTTCTAACTCAATTTTGCCCATTTCTCACCCGGTTTAAGCCATTTTCGGCAAGTTTCTAACCCATTTCTTTCCCACTTCTAACCCATTTTTACCCTTTTTTGCCTATTCTAACCCAGTTAAGTCATTTTTGGCAATTTCTAGCCTGGTTTTGCGAACTTGTAACTCGGTTCAAGCCCTTTTTTGGCCATTTCTAACCCAGTTTTTGTCCATTTCTAACCTTTTTTACGCCATTTTGGTCCATTTCTATCCCGTTTCAAGCCGGCTTTTGTCCATTCCCAACCCGTTTTTTCCTCATCTCTAACCCCTTTAAAGCCATTTTTGCCTCCTTCGAAACCATTTTTGCCCACTTTCAACCCGTTTTAAGCCTATTTTTTTCCTTGCAAAGCCATTTCTTGCCAGTTTCACACATGTTTTAGAGCCGTTTTCGGATCGATCTAACCCATTTTTAGCCGTTTTTTTTCTATTTCTATACCGTTTTAAGCCTTTTTTGTCCTTTTCTAACCAATTTTTGCACAGCTCTAACCTGTTTTAAGCCGGTTTTGGCCATTTCTAAACTATTTTTGCACTTCTCTAAACCTTCTAAAGCCATTGTCCACTCTTTCTAAACCATTTTTTCCCACTTTCACTCAGTTTTAAGCCATTCTTTTTTCCCTTTCTAACTCAATTTTGCCCATTTCTCACCCGGTTTAAGCCATTTTCGGCTGTTTCTAACCCATTTCTTTCCCACTTCTAACCCATTTTTACCCTTTTTTGCCTATTTCTAACCCAGTTAAGTAATTTTTGGCAATTTCTAGCCTGGTTTTGCGAACTTGTAACTCGGTTCAAGCCCTTTTTGGCCATTTCTAACCCAGTTTTTGTCCATTTCTAACCTTTTTTACGCCATTTTGGTCCATTTCTATCCCGTTTCAAGCCGCTTTTGTCCATTCCCAACCGTTTTTTCCTCATCTCTAACCCCTTTAAAGCCATTTTTGCCTCCTTCGAAACCATTTTTGGCCACTTTCAACCCGTTTTAAGCCTATTTTTTTCCCTTGCAAAGCCATTTCTTGCCAGTTTCACACATGTTTTAGAGCCGTTTTCGGATCGATCTAACCCATTTTTAGCCGGTTTTTTCTATTCTATACCGTTTTAAGCCTTTTTTTGTCCTTTTCTAACCAATTTTTGCACAGCTCTAACCTGTTTTAAGCCGGTTTTGGCCATTTCTAAACTATTTTTGCACTTCTCTAACCTTCTAAAGCCATTGTCCACTCTTTCTAAACCATTTTTTCCCACTTTCACTCAGTTTTAAGCCATTCTTTTTTCCCTTTCTAACTCAATTTTGCCCATTTCTCACCCGGTTTAAGCCATTTTCGGCTGTTTCTAACCCATTTCTTTCCCACTTCTAACCCATTTTTACCCTTTTTTGCCTATTTCTAACCCAGTTAAGTCATTTTTGGCAATTTCTAGCCTGGTTTTGCGAACTTGTAACTCGGTTCAAGCCCTTTTTGGCCATTTCTAACCCAGTTTTTGTCCATTTCTAACCTTTTTTACGCCATTTTGGTCCATTTCTATCCCGTTTCAAGCCGCTTTTTGTCCATTCCCAACCCGTTTTTTCCTCATCTCTAACCCCTTTAAAGCCATTTTTGCCTCCTTCGAAACCATTTTTGGCCACTTTCAACCCGTTTTAAGCCTATTTTTTTCCCTTGCAAAGCCATTTCTTGCCAGTTTCACACATGTTTTAGAGCCGTTTTCGGATCGATCTAACCCATTTTTAGCCGGTTTTTTCTATTTCTATACCGTTTTAAGCCTTTTTTGTCCTTTTCTAACCAATTTTTGCACAGCTCTAACCTGTTTTAAGCCGGTTTTGGCCATTTCTAAACTATTTTTGCACTTCTCTAAACCTTCTAAAGCCATTGTCCACTCTTTCTAAACCATTTTTTCCACTTTCACTCAGTTTTAAGCCATTCTTTTTTCCCTTTCTAACTCAATTTTGCCCATTTCTCACCCGGTTTAAGCCATTTTCGGCTGTTTCTAACCCATTTCTTTCCCACTTCTAACCCATTTTTACCCTTTTTTGCCTATTTCTAACCCAGTTAAGTCATTTTTGGCAATTTCTAGCCTGGTTTTGCGAACTTGTAACTCGGTTCAAGCCCTTTTTGGCCATTTCTAACCCAGTTTTTGTCCATTTCTAACCTTTTTTACGCCATTTTGGTCCATTTCTATCCCGTTTCAAGCCGGTTTTGTCCATTCCCAACCCGTTTTTTCCTCATCTCTAACCCCTTTAAAGCCATTTTTGCCTCTTTCGAAACCATTTTTGCCCACTTTCAACCGTTTTAAGCCTATTTTTTTCCCTTGCAAAGCCATTTCTTGCCAGTTTCACACATGTTTTAGAGCCGTTTTCGGATCGATCTAACCCATTTTTAGCGGTTTTTTCTATTTCTATACCGTTTTAAGCCTTTTTTGTCCTTTTCTAACCAATTTTTGCACAGCTCTAACCTGTTTTAAGCCGGTTTTGGCCATTTCTAAACTATTTTTGCACTTCTCTAAACCTTCTAAAGCCATTGTCCACTCTTTCTAAACCATTTTTTCCCACTTTCACTCAGTTTTAAGCCATTCTTTTTTCCCTTTCTAACTCAATTTTGCCATTTCTCACCCGGTTTAAGCCATTTTCGGCTGTTTCTAACCCATTTCTTTCCACTTCTAACCCATTTTTACCCTTTTTTGCCTATTTCTAACCCAGTTAAGTCATTTTTGGCAATTTCTAGCCTGGTTTTGCGAACTTGTAACTCGGTTCAAGCCCTTTTTGGCCATTTCTAACCCAGTTTTTGTCCATTTCTAACCTTTTTTACGCCATTTTGGTCCATTTCTATCCCGTTTCAAGCCGGTTTTGTCCATTCCCAACCCGTTTTTTCCTCATCTCTAACCCCTTTAAAGCCATTTTTGCCCCCTTTCAAACCATTTTTGGCCACTTTCAACCCGTTTTAAGCCTATTTTTTTCCCTTGCAAAGCCATTTCTTGCCAGTTTCACACATGTTTTAGAGCCGTTTTCGGATCGATCTAACCCATTTTTAGCCGGTTTTTTCTATTTCTATACCGTTTTAAGCCTTTTTTGTCCTTTTCTAACCAATTTTTGCACAGCTCTAACCTGTTTTAAGCCGTTTTGGCCATTTCTAAACTATTTTTGCACTTCTCTAAACCTTCTAAAGCCATTGTCCACTCTTTCTAAACCATTTTTTCCCACTTTCACTCAGTTTTAAGCCATTCTTTTTTCCCTTTCTAACTCAATTTTGCCCATTTCTCACCCGGTTTAAGCCATTTTCGGCTGTTTCTAACCCATTTCTTTCCCACTTCTAACCCATTTTTACCCTTTTTTGCCTATTTCTAACCCAGTTAAGTAATTTTTGGCAATTTCTAGCCTGGTTTTGCGAACTTGTAACTCGGTTCAAGCCTTTTTTGGCCATTTCTAACCCTGTTTTTGTCCATTTCTAACCTTTTTTACGCCATTTTGGTCCATTTCTATCCCGTTTCAAGCCGCTTTTGTCCGTTCCCAACCCGTTTTTTCCTCATCTCTAACCCCTTTAAAGCCATTTTTGCCTCTTTCGAAACCATTTTTGCCCACTTTCAACCCGTTTTAAGCCTATTTTTTTCCCTTGCAAAGCCATTTCTTGCCAGTTTCACACGTGTTTTAGAGCCGTTTTCGGATCGATCTAACCCATTTTTAGCCGGTTTTTTCTATTTCTATACCGTTTTAAGCCTTTTTTGTCCTTTTCTAACCAATTTTTGCACAGCTCTAACCTGTTTTAAGCCGGTTTTGGCCATTTCTAAACTATTTTTGCACTTCTCTAAACCTTCTAAAGCCATTGTCCACTCTTTCTAAACCATTTTTTCCCACTTTCACTCAGTTTTAAGCCATTCTTTTTTCCCTTTCTAACTCAATTTTGCCCATTTCTCACCCGGTTTAAGCCATTTTCGGCTGTTTCTAACCCATTTCTTTCCCACTTCTAACCCATTTTTACCCTTTTTTGCCTATTTCTAACCCAGTTAAGTAATTTTTGGCAATTTCTAGCCTGGTTTTGCGAACTTGTAACTCGGTTCAAGCCCTTTTTGGCCATTTCTAACCCTGTTTTTGTCCATTTCTAACCTTTTTTACGCCATTTTGGTCCATTTCTATCCCGTTTCAAGCCGCTTTTGTCCGTTCCCAACCCGTTTTTTCCTCATCTCTAACCCCTTTAAAGCCATTTTTGCCTCTTTCGAAACCATTTTTGCCCACTTTCAACCCGTTTTAAGCCTATTTTTTTCCCTTGCAAAGCCATTTCTTGCCAGTTTCACACGTGTTTTAGAGCCGTTTTCGGATCGATCTAACCCATTTTTAGCCGGTTTTTTCTATTTCTATACCGTTTTAAGCCTTTTTTGTCCTTTTCTAACCAATTTTTGCACAGCTCTAACCTGTTTTAAGCCGGTTTTGGCCATTTCTAAACTATTTTTGCACTTCTCTAAACCTTCTAAAGCCATTGTCCACTCTTTCTAAACCATTTTTTCCCACTTTCACTCAGTTTTAAGCCATTCTTTTTTCCCTTTCTAACTCAATTTTGCCCATTTCTCACCCGGTTTAAGCCATTTTCGGCTGTTTCTAACCCATTTCTTTCCCACTTCTAACCCATTTTTACCCTTTTTTTGCCTATTTCTAACCCAGTTAAGTCATTTTTGGCAATTTCTAGCCTGGTTTTGCGAACTTGTAACTCGGTTCAAGCCCTTTTTGGCCATTTCTAACCCAGTTTTTGTCCATTTCTAACCTTTTTTACGCCATTTTGGTCCATTTCTATCCCGTTTCAAGCCGCTTTTGTCCATTCCCAACCCGTTTTTTCCTCATCTCTAACCCCTTTAAAGCCATTTTTGCCTCCTTCGAAACCATTTTTGGCCACTTTCAACCCGTTTTAAGCCTATTTTTTTCCCTTGCAAAGCCATTTCTTGCCAGTTTCACACATGTTTTAGAGCCGTTTTCGGATCGATCTAACCCATTTTTAGCCGGTTTTTTCTATTTCTATACCGTTTTAAGCCTTTTTTGTCCTTTTCTAACCAATTTTTGCACAGCTCTAACCTGTTTTAAGCCGGTTTTGGCCATTTCTAAACTATTTTTGCACTTCTCTAAACCTTCTAAAGCCATTGTCCACTCTTTCTAAACCATTTTTTCCCACTTTCACTCAGTTTTAAGCCATTCTTTTTTCCCTTTCTAACTCAATTTTGCCCATTTCTCACCCGGTTTAAGCCATTTTCGGCTGTTTCTAACCCATTTCTTTCCCACTTCTAACCCATTTTTACCCTTTTTTGCCTATTTCTAACCCAGTTAAGTCATTTTTGGCAATTTCTAGCCTGGTTTTGCGAACTTGTAACTCGGTTCAAGCCCTTTTTGGCCATTTCTAACCCAGTTTTTGTCCATTTCTAACCTTTTTTACGCCATTTTGGTCCATTTCTATCCCGTTTCAAGCCGCTTTTGTCCATTCCCAACCCGTTTTTTCCTCATCTCTAACCCCTTTAAAGCCATTTTTGCCTCCTTCGAAACCATTTTTGGCCACTTTCAACCCGTTTTAAGCCTATTTTTTTCCCTTGCAAAGCCATTTCTTGCCAGTTTCACACATGTTTTAGAGCCGTTTTCGGATCGATCTAACCCATTTTTAGCCGGTTTTTTCTATTTCTATACCGTTTTAAGCCTTTTTTGTCCTTTTCTAACCAATTTTTGCACAGCTCTAACCTGTTTTAAGCCGGTTTTGGCCATTTCTAAACTATTTTTGCACTTCTCTAAACCTTCTAAAGCCATTGTCCACTCTTTCTAAACCATTTTTTCCCACTTTCACTCAGTTTTAAGCCATTCTTTTTTCCCTTTCTAACTCAATTTTGCCCATTTCTCACCCGGTTTAAGCCATTTTCGGCTGTTTCTAACCCATTTCTTTCCCACTTCTAACCCATTTTTACCCTTTTTTGCCTATTTCTAACCCAGTTAAGTCATTTTTGGCAATTTCTAGCCTGGTTTTGCGAACTTGTAACTCGGTTCAAGCCCTTTTTGGCCATTTCTAACCCAGTTTTTTGTCCATTTCTAACCTTTTTTACGCCATTTTGGTCCATTTCTATCCCGTTTCAAGCCGCTTTTGTCCGTTCCCAACCCGTTTTTTCCTCATCTCTAACCCCTTTAAAGCCATTTTTGCCTCCTTCGAAACCATTTTTGCCCACTTTCAACCCGTTTTAAGCCTATTTTTTTCCCTTGCAAAGCCATTTCTTGCCAGTTTCACACATGTTTTAGAGCCGTTTTCGGATCGATCTAACCCATTTTTAGCCGGTTTTTTCTATTTCTATACCGTTTTAAGCCTTTTTTGTCCTTTTCTAACCAATTTTTGCACAGCTCTAACCTGTTTTAAGCCGGTTTTGGCCATTTCTAAACTATTTTTGCACTTCTCTAAACCTTCTAAAGCCATTGTCCACTCTTTCTAAACCATTTTTTCCCACTTTCACTCAGTTTTAAGCCATTCTTTTTTCCCTTTCTAACTCAATTTTGCCCATTTCTCACCCGGTTTAAGCCATTTTCGGCTGTTTCTAACCCATTTCTTTCCCACTTCTAACCCATTTTTACCCTTTTGTGCCTATTTCTAACCCAGTTAAGTAATTTTTGGCAATTTCTAGCCTGGTTTTGCGAACTTGTAACTCGGTTCAAGCCCTTTTTGGCCATTTCTAACCCTGTTTTTGTCCATTTCTAACCTTTTTTACGCCATTTTGGTCCATTTCTATCCCGTTTCAAGCCGCTTTTGTCCGTTCCCAACCCGTTTTTTCCTCATCTCTAAACCCCTTTAAAGCCATTTTTGCCTCTTTCGAAACCATTTTTGCCCACTTTCAACCCGTTTTAAGCCTATTTTTTTTCCCTTGCAAAGCCATTTCTTGCCAGTTTCACACGATGTTTTAGAGCCGTTTTCGGATCGATCTAACCCATTTTTAGCCGGTTTTTTCTATTTCTATACCGTTTTAAGCCTTTTTTGTCCTTTTCTAACCAATTTTTGCACAGCTCTAACCTGTTTTAAGCCGGTTTTTGGCCATTTCTAAACTATTTTTGCACTTCTCTAAACCTTCTAAAGCCATTGTCCACTCTTTCTAAACCATTTTTTCCCACTTTCACTCAGTTTTAAGCCATTCTTTTTTCCCTTTCTAACTCAATTTTGCCCATTTCTCACCCGGTTTAAGCCATTTTCGGCTGTTTCTAACCCATTTCTTTCCCACTTCTAACCCATTTTTACCCTTTTTTGCCTATTTCTAACCCAGTTAAGTCATTTTTGGCAATTTCTAGCCTGGTTTTGCGAACTTGTAACTCGGTTCAAGCCCTTTTTGGCCATTTCTAACCCAGTTTTTGTCCATTTCTAACCTTTTTTACGCCATTTTGGTCCATTTCTATCCCGTTTCAAGCCGCTTTTGTCCATTCCCAACCCGTTTTTTCCTCATCTCTAACCCCTTTAAAGCCATTTTTGCCTCCTTCGAAACCATTTTTGCCCACTTTCAACCCGTTTTAAGCCTATTTTTTTCCCTTGCAAAGCCATTTCTTGCCAGTTTCACACATGTTTTAGAGCCGTTTTCGGATCGATCTAACCCATTTTTAGCCGGTTTTTTCTATTTCTATACCGTTTTAAGCCTTTTTTGTCCTTTTCTAACCAATTTTTGCACAGCTCTAACCTGTTTTAAGCCGGTTTTGGCCATTTCTAAACTATTTTTGCACTTCTCTAAACCTTCTAAAGCCATTGTCCACTCTTTCTAAACCATTTTTTCCCACTTTCACTCAGTTTTAAGCCATTCTTTTTTCCCTTTCTAACTCAATTTTGCCCATTTCTCACCCGGTTTAAGCCATTTTCGGCTGTTTCTAACCCATTTCTTTCCCACTTCTAACCCATTTTTACCCTTTTTTGCCTATTTCTAACCCAGTTAAGTCATTTTTGGCAATTTCTAGCCTGGTTTTGCGAACTTGTAACTCGGTTCAAGCCCTTTTTGGCCATTTCTAACCCAGTTTTTGTCCATTTTCTAACCTTTTTTACGCCATTTTGGTCCATTTCTATCCCGTTTCAAGCCGCTTTTGTCCATTCCCAACCCGTTTTTTTCCTCATCTCTAACCCCTTTAAAGCCATTTTTGCCTCCTTCGAAACCATTTTTGCCCACTTTCAACCCGTTTTAAGCCTATTTTTTTCCCTTGCAAAGCCATTTCTTGCCAGTTTCACACATGTTTTAGAGCCGTTTTCGGATCGATCTAACCCATTTTTAGCCGGTTTTTTCTATTTCTATACCGTTTTAAGCCTTTTTTGTCCTTTTCTAACCAATTTTTGCACAGCTCTAACCTGTTTTAAGCCGGTTTTGGCCATTTCTAAACTATTTTTGCACTTCTCTAAACCTTCTAAAGCCATTGTCCACTCTTTCTAAACCATTTTTTCCCACTTTCACTCAGTTTTAAGCCATTCTTTTTTCCCTTTCTAACTCAATTTTGCCCATTTCTCACCCGGTTTAAGCCATTTTCGGCTGTTTCTAACCCATTTCTTTCCCACTTCTAACCCATTTTTACCCTTTTTTGCCTATTTCTAACCCAGTTAAGTAATTTTTGGCAATTTCTAGCCTGGTTTTGCGAACTTGTAACTCGGTTCAAGCCCTTTTTGGCCATTTCTAACCCAGTTTTTGTCCATTTCTAACCTTTTTTACGCCATTTTGGTCCATTTCTATCCCGTTTCAAGCCGCTTTTGTCCGTTCCCAACCCGTTTTTTCCTCATCTCTAACCCCTTTAAAGCCATTTTTGCCTCTTTCGAAACCATTTTTGCCCACTTTCAACCCGTTTTAAGCCTATTTTTTTCCCTTGCAAAGCCATTTCTTGCCAGTTTCACACGTGTTTTAGAGCCGTTTTCGGATCGATCTAACCCATTTTTAGCCGGTTTTTTCTATTTCTATACCGTTTTAAGCCTTTTTTGTCCTTTTCTAACCAATTTTGCACAGCTCTAACCTGTTTTAAGCCGGTTTTGGCCATTTCTAAACTATTTTTGCACTTCTCTAAACCTTCTAAAGCCATTGTCCACTCTTTCTAAACCATTTTTTCCCACTTTCACTCAGTTTTAAGCCATTCTTTTTTCCCTTTCTAACTCAATTTTGCCCATTTCTCACCCGGTTTAAGCCATTTTCGGCTGGTTTCTAACCCATTTCTTTCCCACTTCTAACCCATTTTTACCCTTTTTTGCCTATTTCTAACCCAGTTAAGTCATTTTTGGCAATTTCTAGCCTGGTTTTGCGAACTTGTAACTCGGTTCAAGCCCTTTTTGGCATTTCTAACCCAGTTTTTGTCCATTTCTAACCTTTTTTACGCCATTTTGGTCCATTTCTATCCCGTTTCAAGCCGCTTTTGTCCATTCCCAACCCGTTTTTTCCTCATCTCTAACCCCTTTAAAACCATTTTTGCCTCCTTCGAAACCATTTTTGCCCACTTTCAACCCGTTTTAAGCCTATTTTTTTCCCTTGCAAAGCCATTTCTTGCCAGTTTCACACATGTTTTAGAGCCGTTTTCGGATCGATCTAACCCATTTTTAGCCGGTTTTTTCTATTTCTATACCGTTTTTAAGCCTTTTTTGTCCTTTTCTAACCAATTTTTGCACAGCTCTAACCTGTTTTTAAGCCGGTTTTGGCCATTTCTAAACTATTTTTGCACTTCTCTAAACCTTCTAAAGCCATTGTCCACTCTTTCTAAACCATTTTTTCCCACTTTCACTCAGTTTTAAGCCATTCTTTTTTCCCTTTCTAACTCAATTTTGCCCATTTCTCACCCGGTTTAAGCCATTTTCGGCTGTTTCTAACCCATTTCTTTCCCACTTCTAACCCATTTTTACCCTTTTTTGCCTATTTCTAACCCAGTTAAGTAATTTTTGGCAATTTCTAGCCTGGTTTTGCGAACTTGTAACTCGGTTCAAGCCCTTTTTGGCCATTTCTAACCCAGTTTTTGTCCATTTCTAACCTTTTTTACGCCATTTTGGTCCATTTCTATCCCGTTCAAGCCGCTTTTGTCCGTTCCCAACCCGTTTTTTCCTCATCTCTAACCCCTTTAAAGCCATTTTTGCCTCTTTCGAAACCATTTTTGCCCACTTTCAACCGTTTTAAGCCTATTTTTTTCCCTTGCAAAGCCATTTCTTGCCAGTTTCACACGTGTTTTAGAGCCGTTTTCGGATCGATCTAACCCATTTTTAGCCGGTTTTTTCTATTTCTATACCGTTTTAAGCCTTTTTTGTCCTTTTCTAACCAATTTTTGCACAGCTCTAACCTGTTTTAAGCCGGTTTTGGCCATTCTAAACTATTTTTGCACTTCTCTAAACCTTCTAAAGCCATTGTCCACTCTTTCTAAACCATTTTTTCCCACTTTCACTCAGTTTTAAGCCATTCTTTTTTCCCTTTCTAACTCAATTTTGCCCATTTCTCACCCGGTTTAAGCCATTTTCGGCTGTTTCTAACCCATTTCTTTCCCACTTCTAACCCATTTTTACCCTTTTTTGCCTATTTCTAACCCAGTTAAGTCATTTTTGGCAATTTCTAGCCTGGTTTTGCGAACTTGTAACTCGGTTCAAGCCCTTTTTGGCCATTTCTAACCCAGTTTTTGTCCATTTCTAACCTTTTTTACGCCATTTTGGTCCATTTCTATCCCGTTTCAAGCCGCTTTTGTCCATTCCCAACCCGTTTTTTTCCTCATCTCTAACCCCTTTAAAGCCATTTTTGCCTCCTTCGAAACCATTTTTGGCCACTTTCAACCCGTTTTAAGCCTATTTTTTTCCCTTGCAAAGCCATTTCTTGCCAGTTTCACACATGTTTTAGAGCCGTTTTCGGATCGATCTAACCCATTTTTAGCCGGTTTTTTCTATTTCTATACCGTTTTAAGCCTTTTTTGTCCTTTTCTAACCAATTTTTGCACAGCTCTAACCTGTTTTAAGCCGGTTTTGGCCATTTCTAAACTATTTTTGCACTTCTCTAAACCTTCTAAAGCCATTGTCCACTCTTTCTAAACCATTTTTTCCCACTTTCACTCAGTTTTAAGCCATTCTTTTTTCCCTTTCTAACTCAATTTTGCCCATTTCTCACCCGGTTTAAGCCATTTTCGGCTGTTTCTAACCCATTTCTTTCCCACTTCTAACCCATTTTTACCCTTTTTTGCCTATTTCTAACCCAGTTAAGTAATTTTTGGCAATTTCTAGCCTGGTTTTGCGAACTTGTAACTCGGTTCAAGCCCTTTTTGGCCATTTCTAACCCAGTTTTTGTCCATTTCTAACCTTTTTTACGCCATTTTGGTCCATTTCTATCCCGTTTCAAGCCGCTTTTGTCCATTCCCAACCCGTTTTTTCCTCATCTCTAACCCCTTTAAAGCCATTTTTGCCTCCTTCGAAACCATTTTTGGCCACTTTCAACCCGTTTTAAGCCTATTTTTTTCCCTTGCAAAGCCATTTCTTGCCAGTTTCACACAATGTTTTAGAGCCGTTTTCGGATCGATCTAACCCATTTTTAGCCGGTTTTTTCTATTTCTATACCGTTTTAAGCCTTTTTTGTCCTTTTCTAACCAATTTTTGCACAGCTCTAACCTGTTTTTAAGCCGGTTTTGGCCATTTCTAAGCTATTTTTGCACTTCTCTAAACCTTCTAAAGCATTGTCCACTCTTTCTAAACCATTTTTTCCCACTTTCACTCAGTTTTAAGCCATTCTTTTTTCCCTTTCTAACTCAATTTTGCCCATTTCTCACCCGGTTTAAGCCATTTTCGGCTGTTTCTAACCCATTTCTTTCCCACTTCTAACCCATTTTTACCCTTTTTTGCCTATTTCTAACCCAGTTAAGTAATTTTTGGCAATTTCTAGCCTGGTTTTGCGAACTTGTAACTCGGTTCAAGCCCTTTTTGGCCATTTCTAACCCAGTTTTTGTCCATTTCTAACCTTTTTTACGCCATTTTGGTCCATTTCTATCCCGTTTCAAGCCGCTTTTGTCCATTCCCAACCCGTTTTTTCCTCATCTCTAACCCCTTTAAAGCCATTTTTGCCTCCTTCGAAACCATTTTTGCCCACTTTCAACCCGTTTTAAGCCTATTTTTTTCCCTTGCAAAGCCATTTCTTGCCAGTTTCACACATGTTTTAGAGCCGTTTTCGGATCGATCTAACCCATTTTTAGCCGGTTTTTTCTATTTCTATACCGTTTTAAGCCTTTTTTGTCCTTTTCTAACCAATTTTTGCACAGCTCTAACCTGTTTTAAGCCGGTTTTGGCCATTTCTAAACTATTTTTGCACTTCTCTAAACCTTCTAAAGCCATTGTCCACTCTTTCTAAACCATTTTTTCCCACTTTCACTCAGTTTTAAGCCATTCTTTTTTCCCTTTCTAACTCAATTTTGCCCATTTCTCACCCGGTTTAAGCCATTTTCGGCTGTTTCTAACCCATTTCTTTCCCACTTCTAACCCATTTTTACCCTTTTTTGCCTATTTCTAACCCAGTTAAGTAATTTTTGGCAATTTCTAGCCTGGTTTTGCGAACTTGTAACTCGGTTCAAGCCCTTTTTGGCCATTTCTAACCCAGTTTTTGTCCATTTCTAACCTTTTTTACGCCATTTTGGTCCATTTCTATCCCGTTTCAAGCCGCTTTTGTCCGTTCCCAACCCGTTTTTTCCTCATCTCTAACCCCTTTAAAGCCATTTTTGCCTCCTTCGAAACCATTTTTGCCCATTTTCAACCCGTTTTAAGCCTATTTTTTTCCCTTGCAAAGCCATTTCTTGCCAGTTTCACACGTGTTTTAGAGCCGTTTTCGGATCGATCTAACCCATTTTTAGCCGGTTTTTTCTATTTCTATACCGTTTTAAGCCTTTTTTGTCCTTTTCTAACCAATTTTTGCACAGCTCTAACCTGTTTTAAGCCGGTTTTGGCCATTTCTAAACTATTTTTGCACTTCTCTAACCTTCTAAAGCCATTGTCCACTCTTTCTAAACCATTTTTTCCCACTTTCACTCAGTTTTAAGCCATTCTTTTTTCCCTTTCTAACTCAATTTTGCCCATTTCTCACCCGGTTTAAGCCATTTTCGGCTGTTTCTAACCCATTTCTTTCCCACTTCTAACCTATTTTTACCCTTTTTTGCCTATTTCTAACCCAGTTAAGTAATTTTTGGCAATTTCTAGCCTGGTTTTGCGAACTTGTAACTCGGTTCAAGCCCTTTTTGGCCATTTCTAACCCAGTTTTTGTCCATTTCTAACCTTTTTTACGCCATTTTGGTCCATTTCTATCCCGTTTCAAGCCGCTTTTGTCCATTCCCAACCCGTTTTTTCCTCATCTCTAACCCCTTTAAAACCATTTTTGCCTCCTTCGAAACCATTTTTGCCCACTTTCAACCCGTTTTAAGCCTATTTTTTTCCCTTGCAAAGCCATTTCTTGCCAGTTTCACACATGTTTTAGAGCCGTTTTCGGATCGATCTAACCCATTTTTAGCCGGTTTTTTCTATTTCTATACCGTTTTAAGCCTTTTTTGTCCTTTTCTAACCAATTTTTGCACAGCTCTAACCTGTTTTAAGCCGGTTTTGGCCATTTCTAAACTATTTTTGCACTTCTCTAAACCTTCTAAAGCCATTGTCCACTCTTTCTAAACCATTTTTTCCCACTTTCACTCAGTTTTAAGCCATTCTTTTTTCCCTTTCTAACTCAATTTTGCCCATTTCTCACCCGGTTTAAGCCATTTTCGGCTGTTTCTAACCCATTTCTTTCCCACTTCTAACCCATTTTTACCCTTTTTTGCCTATTTCTAACCCAGTTAAGTAATTTTTGGCAATTTCTAGCCTGGTTTTGCGAACTTGTAACTCGGTTCAAGCCCTTTTTGGCCATTTCTAACCCAGTTTTTGTCCATTTCTAACCTTTTTTACGCCATTTTGGTCCATTTCTATCCGTTTCAAGCCGCTTTTGTCCGTTCCCAACCCGTTTTTTCCTCATCTCTAACCCCTTTAAAGCCATTTTTGCCTCTTTCGAAACCATTTTTGCCCACTTTCAACCCGTTTTAAGCCTATTTTTTTCCCTTGCAAAGCCATTTCTTGCCAGTTTCACACGTGTTTTAGAGCCGTTTTCGGATCGATCTAACCCATTTTTAGCCGGTTTTTTCTATTTCTATACCGTTTTAAGCCTTTTTTGTCCTTTTCTAACCAATTTTTGCACAGCTCTAACCTGTTTTAGCCGGTTTTGGCCATTTCTAAACTATTTTTGCACTTCTCTAAACCTTCTAAAGCCATTGTCCACTCTTTCTAAACCATTTTTTCCCACTTTCACTCAGTTTTAAGCCATTCTTTTTTCCCTTTCTAACTCAATTTTGCCCATTTCTCACCCGGTTTAAGCCATTTTCGGCTGTTTCTAACCCATTTCTTTCCCACTTCTAACCCATTTTTACCCTTTTTTGCCTATTTCTAACCCAGTTAAGTAATTTTTGGCAATTTCTAGCCTGGTTTTGCGAACTTGTAACTCGGTTCAAGCCCTTTTTGGCCATTTCTAACCCAGTTTTTGTCCATTTCTAACCTTTTTTACGCCATTTTGGTCCATTTCTATCCGTTTCAAGCCGCTTTTGTCCGTTCCCAACCCGTTTTTTCCTCATCTCTAACCCCTTTAAAGCCATTTTTGCCTCCTTCGAAACCATTTTTGGCCACTTTCAACCCGTTTTAAGCCTATTTTTTTCCCTTGCAAAGCCATTTCTTGCCAGTTTCACACGTGTTTTAGAGCCGTTTTCGGATCGATCTAACCCATTTTTAGCCGGTTTTTTTCTATTTCTATACCGTTTTAAGCCTTTTTTGTCCTTTTCTAACCAATTTTTGCACAGCTCTAACCTGTTTTAAGCCGGTTTTGGCCATTTCTAAACTATTTTTGCACTTCTCTAAACCTTCTAAAGCCATTGTCCACTCTTTCTAAACCATTTTTTCCCACTTTCACTCAGTTTTAAGCCATTCTTTTTTCCCTTTCTAACTCAATTTTGCCCATTTCTCACCCGGTTTAAGCCATTTTCGGCTGTTTCTAACCCATTTCTTTCCCACTTCTAACCCATTTTTACCCTTTTTTGCCTATTTCTAACCCAGTTAAGTCATTTTTGGCAATTTCTAGCCTGGTTTTGCGAACTTGTAACTCGGTTCAAGCCCTTTTTGGCCATTTCTAACCCAGTTTTTGTCCATTTCTAACCTTTTTTACGCCATTTTGGTCCATTTCTATCCCGTTTCAAGCCGCTTTTGTCCGTTCCCAACCCGTTTTTTCCTCATCTCTAACCCCTTTAAAGCCATTTTTGCCTCTTTCGAAACCATTTTTGCCCACTTTCAACCCGTTTTAAGCCTATTTTTTTCCCTTGCAAAGCCATTTCTTGCCAGTTTCACACATGTTTTAGAGCCGTTTTCGGATCGATCTAACCCATTTTTAGCCGGTTTTTTCTATTTCTATACCGTTTTAAGCCTTTTTTGTCCTTTTCTAACCAATTTTTGCACAGCTCTAACCTGTTTTAAGCCGGTTTTGGCCATTTCTAAACTATTTTTGCACTTCTCTAACCTTCTAAAGCCATTGTCCACTCTTTCTAAACCATTTTTTCCCACTTTCACTCAGTTTTAAGCCATTCTTTTTTCCCTTTCTAACTCAATTTTGCCCATTTCTCTCCCGGTTTAAGCCATTTTCGGCTGTTTCTAACCCATTTCTTTCCCACTTCTAACCCATTTTTACCCTTTTTTGCCTATTTCTAACCCAGTTAAGTAATTTTTGGCAATTTCTAGCCTGGTTTTGCGAACTTGTAACTCGGTTCAAGCCCTTTTTGGCCATTTCTAACCCAGTTTTTGTCCATTTCTAACCTTTTTTACGCCATTTTGGTCCATTTCTATCCCGTTTCAAGCCGCTTTTGTCCGTTCCCAACCCGTTTTTTCCTCATCTCTAACCCCTTTAAAGCCATTTTTGCCTCTTTCGAAACCATTTTTGCCCACTTTCAACCCGTTTTAAGCCTATTTTTTTCCCTTGCAAAGCCATTTCTTGCCAGTTTCACACATGTTTTAGAGCCGTTTTCGGATCGATCTAACCCATTTTTAGCCGGTTTTTTCTATTTCTATACCGTTTTAAGCCTTTTTTGTCCTTTTCTAACCAATTTTTTGCACAGCTCTAACCAGTTTTAAGCCGGTTTTGGCCATTTCTAAACTATTTTTGCACTTCTCTAAACCTTCTAAAGCCATTGTCCACTCTTTCTAAACCATTTTTTCCCACTTTCACTCAGTTTTAAGCCATTCTTTTTTCCCTTTCTAACTCAATTTTGCCCATTTCTCACCCGGTTTAAGCCATTTTCGGCTGTTTCTAACCCATTTCTTTCCCACTTCTAACCCATTTTTACCCTTTTTTGCCTATTTCTAACCCAGTTAAGTAATTTTTGGCAATTTCTAGCCTGGTTTTGCGAACTTGTAACTCGGTTCAAGCCCTTTTTGGCCATTTCTAACCCAGTTTTTGTCCATTTCTAACCTTTTTTACGCCATTTTGGTCCATTTCTATCCCGTTTCAAGCCGCTTTTGTCCATTCCCAACCCGTTTTTTCCTCATCTCTAACCCCTTTAAAGCCATTTTTGCCTCTTTCGAAACCATTTTTGCCCACTTTCAACCCGTTTTAAGCCTATTTTTTTTCCCTTGCAAAGCCATTTCTTGCCAGTTTCACACATGTTTTAGAGCCGTTTTCGGATCGATCTAACCCATTTTTAGCCGGTTTTTTCTATTTCTATACCGTTTTAAGCCTTTTTTGTCCTTTTCTAACCAATTTTTGCACAGCTCTAACCTGTTTTAAGCCGGTTTTGGCCATTTCTAAACTATTTTTGCACTTCTCTAAACCTTCTAAAGCCATTGTCCACTCTTTCTAAACCATTTTTTCCCACTTTCACTCAGTTTTAAGCCATTCTTTTTTCCCTTTCTAACTCAATTTTGCCCATTTCTCACCCGGTTTAAGCCATTTTCGGCTGTTTCTAACCCATTTCTTTCCCACTTCTAACCCATTTTTACCCTTTTTTGCCTATTTCTAACCCAGTTAAGTAATTTTGGCAATTTCTAGCCTGGTTTTGCGAACTTGTAACTCGGTTCAAGCCCTTTTTGGCCATTTCTAACCCAGTTTTTGTCCATTTCTAACCTTTTTTACGCCATTTTGGTCCATTTCTATCCCGTTTCAAGCCGCTTTTGTCCATTCCCAACCCGTTTTTTCCTCATCTCTAACCCCTTTAAAGCCATTTTTGCCTCCTTCGAAACCATTTTTGCCCACTTTCAACCCGTTTTAAGCCTATTTTTTTCCCTTGCAAAGCCATTTCTTGCCAGTTTCACACGTGTTTTAGAGCCGTTTTCGGATCGATCTAACCCATTTTTAGCCGGTTTTTTCTATTTCTATACCGTTTTAAGCCTTTTTTGTCCTTTTCTAACCAATTTTTGTAGAGCTCTAACCAGTTTTAAGCCGGTTTTGGCCATTTCTAAACTATTTTTGCACTTCTCTAAACCTTCTAAAGCCATTGTCCACTCTTTCTAAACCATTTTTTCCCACTTTCACTCAGTTTTAAGCCATTCTTTTTTCCCTTTCTAACTCAATTTTGCCCATTTCTCACCCGGTTTAAGCCATTTTCGGCTGTTTCTAACCCATTTCTTTCCCACTTCTAACCCATTTTTACCCTTTTTTGCCTATTTCTAACCCAGTTAAGTAATTTTTGGCAATTTCTAGCCTGGTTTTGCGAACTTGTAACTCGGTTCAAGCCCTTTTTGGCCATTTCTAACCCAGTTTTTGTCCATTTCTAACCTTTTTTACGCCATTTTGGTCCATTTCTATCCCGTTTCAAGCCGCTTTTGTCCGTTCCCAACCCGTTTTTTCCTCATCTCTAACCCCTTTAAAGCCATTTTTGCCTCTTTCGAAACCATTTTTGCCCACTTTCAACCCGTTTTAAGCCTATTTTTTTCCCTTGCAAAGCCATTTCTTGCCAGTTTCACACGTGTTTTAGAGCCGTTTTCGGATCGATCTAACCCATTTTTTGCCGGTTTTTTCTATTTCTATGCCGTTTTAAGCCTTTTTTGTCCTTTTCTAACCAATTTTTGCACAGCTCTAACCTGTTTTAAGCCGGTTTTGGCCATTTCTAAACTATTTTTGCACTTCTCTAAACCTTCTAAAGCCATTGTCCACTCTTTCTAAACCATTTTTTCCCACTTTCACTCAGTTTTAAGCCATTCTTTTTTCCCTTTCTAACTCAATTTTTGCCCATTTCTCACCCGGTTTAAGCCATTTTCGGCTGTTTCTAACCCATTTCTTTCCCACTTCTAACCCATTTTTACCCTTTTTTGCCTATTTCTAACCCAGTTAAGTAATTTTTGGCAATTTCTAGCCTGGTTTTGCGAACTTGTAACTCGGTTCAAGCCCTTTTTGGCCATTTCTAACCCAGTTTTTGTCCATTTCTAACCTTTTTTACGCCATTTTGGTCCATTTCTATCCCGTTTCAAGCCGCTTTTGTCCATTCCCAACCCGTTTTTTCCTCATCTCTAACCCCTTTAAAGCCATTTTTGCCTCCTTCGAAACCATTTTTGCCCACTTTCAACCCGTTTTAAGCCTATTTTTTTCCCTTGCAAAGCCATTTCTTGCCAGTTTCACACATGTTTTAGAGCCGTTTTCGGATCGATCTAACCCATTTTTAGCCGTTTTTTTCTATTTCTATACCGTTTTAAGCCTTTTTTGTCCTTTTCTAACCAATTTTTGCACAGCTCTAACCTGTTTTAAGCCGGTTTTGGCCATTTCTAAACTATTTTTGCACTTCTCTAAACCTTCTAAAGCCATTGTCCACTCTTTCTAAACCATTTTTTCCCACTTTCACTCAGTTTTAAGCCATTCTTTTTTCCCTTTCTAACTCAATTTTGCCCATTTCTCACCCGGTTTAAGCCATTTTCGGCTGTTTCTAACCCATTTCTTTCCCACTTCTAACCCTTTTTTACCCTTTTTTGCCTATTTCTAACCCAGTTAAGTAATTTTTGGCAATTTCTAGCCTGGTTTTGCGAACTTGTAACTCGGTTCAAGCCCTTTTTGGCCATTTCTAACCCAGTTTTTGTCCATTTCTAACCTTTTTTACGCCATTTTGGTCCATTTCTATCCCGTTTCAAGCCGCTTTTGTCCATTCCCAACCCGTTTTTTCCTCATCTCTAACCCCTTGAAACCATTTTTGCCTCCTTCGAAACCATTTTTGCCCACTTTCAACCCGTTTTAAGCCTATTTTTTTCCCTTGCAAAGCCATTTCTTGCCAGTTTCACACATGGTTTTAGAGCCGTTTTCGGATCGATCTAACCCATTTTTAGCCGGTTTTTTCTATTTCTATACCGTTTTTAAGCCTTTTTTGTCCTTTTCTAACCAATTTTTGCACAGCTCTAACCTGTTTTAAGCCGGTTTTGGCCATTTCTAAACTATTTTTGCACTTCTCTAAACCTTCTAAAGCCATTGTCCACTCTTTCTAAACCATTTTTTCCCACTTTCACTCAGTTTTAAGCCATTCTTTTTTTCCCTTTCTAACTCAATTTGCCCATTTCTCACCCGGTTTAAGCCATTTTCGGCTGTTTCTAACCCATTTCTTTCCCACTTCTAACCCATTTTTACCCTTTTTTGCCTATTTCTAACCCAGTTAAGTAATTTTTGGCAATTTCTAGCCTGGTTTTGCGAACTTGTAACTCGGTTCAAGCCCTTTTTGGCCATTTCTAACCCAGTTTTTGTCCATTTCTAACCTTTTTTACGCCATTTTGGTCCATTTCTATCCCGTTTCAAGCCGCTTTTGTCCGTTCCCAACCCGTTTTTTCCTCATCTCTAACCCCTTTAAAGCCATTTTTGCCTCTTTCGAAACCATTTTTGCCCACTTTCAACCCGTTTTAAGCCTATTTTTTTCCCTTGCAAAGCCATTTCTTGCCAGTTTCACACGTGTTTTAGAGCCGTTTTCGGATCGATCTAACCCATTTTTAGCCGGTTTTTTCTATTTCTATACCGTTTTAAGCCTTTTTTGTCCTTTTCTAACCAATTTTTGCACAGCTCTAACCTGTTTTAAGCCGGTTTTGGCCATTTCTAAACTATTTTTGCACTTCTCTAAACCTTCTAAAGCCATTGTCCACTCTTTCTAAACCATTTTTTCCCACTTTCACTCAGTTTTAAGCCATTCTTTTTTCCCTTTCTAACTCAATTTTGCCCATTTCTCACCCGGTTTAAGCCATTTTCGGCTGTTTCTAACCCATTTCTTTCCCACTTCTAACCCATTTTTACCCTTTTTTGCCTATTTCTAACCCAGTTAAGTAATTTTTGGCAATTTCTAGCCTGGTTTTGCGAACTTGTAACTCGGTTCAAGCCCTTTTTGGCCATTTCTAACCCAGTTTTTGTCCATTTCTAACCTTTTTTACGCCATTTTGGTCCATTTCTATCCCGTTTCAAGCCGCTTTTGTCCGTTCCCAACCCGTTTTTTCCTCATCTCTAACCCCTTTAAAGCCATTTTTGCCTCCTTCGAAACCATTTTTGGCCACTTTCAACCCGTTTTAAGCCTATTTTTTTCCCTTGCAAAGCCATTTCTTGCCAGTTTCACACGTGTTTTAGAGCCGTTTTCGGATCGATCTAACCCATTTTTAGCCGGTTTTTTCTATTTCTATACCGTTTTAAGCCTTTTTTGTCCTTTTCTAACCAATTTTTGCACAGCTCTAACCTGTTTTAAGCCGGTTTTGGCCATTTCTAAACTATTTTTGCACTTCTCTAAACCTTCTAAAGCCATTGTCCACTCTTTCTAAACCATTTTTTCCCACTTTCACTCAGTTTTAAGCCATTCTTTTTTCCCTTTCTAACTCAATTTTGCCCATTTCTCACCCGGTTTAAGCCATTTTCGGCTGTTTCTAACCCATTTCTTTCCCACTTCTAACCCATTTTTACCCTTTTTTGCCTATTTCTAACCCAGTTAAGTCATTTTTGGCAATTTCTAGCCTGGTTTTGCGAACTTGCAACTCGGTTCAAGCCCTTTTTGGCCATTTCTAACCCAGTTTTTGTCCATTTCTAACCTTTTTTACGCCATTTTGGTCCATTTCTATCCCGTTTCAAGCCGCTTTTGTCCGTTCCCAACCCGTTTTTTCCTCATCTCTAACCCCTTTAAAGCCATTTTTGCCTCTTTCGAAACCATTTTTGCCCACTTTCAACCCGTTTTAAGCCTATTTTTTTCCCTTGCAAAGCCATTTCTTGCCAGTTTCACACATGTTTTAGAGCCGTTTTCGGATCGATCTAACCCATTTTTAGCCGGTTTTTTCTATTTCTATACCGTTTTAAGCCTTTTTTGTCCTTTTCTAACCAATTTTTGCACAGCTCTAACCTGTTTTAAGCCGGTTTTGGCCATTTCTAAACTATTTTTGCACTTCTCTAAACCTTCTAAAGCCATTGTCCACTCTTTCTAAACCATTTTTTCCCACCTTTCACTCAGTTTTAAGCCATTCTTTTTTCCCTTTCTAACTCAATTTTGCCCATTTCTCTCCCGGTTTAAGCCATTTTCGGCTGTTTCTAACCCATTTCTTTCCCACTTCTAACCCATTTTTACCCTTTTTTGCCTATTTCTAACCCAGTTAAGTAATTTTTGGCAATTTCTAGCCTGGTTTTGCGAACTTGTAACTCGGTTCAAGCCCTTTTTGGCCATTTCTAACCCAGTTTTTGTCCATTTCTAACCTTTTTTACGCCATTTTGGTCCATTTCTATCCCGTTTCAAGCCGCTTTTGTCCGTTCCCAACCCGTTTTTTCCTCATCTCTAACCCCTTTAAAGCCATTTTTGCCTCCTTTCGAAACCATTTTTGCCCACTTTCAACCCGTTTTAAGCCTATTTTTTTCCCTTGCAAAGCCATTTCTTGCCAGTTTCACACATGTTTTAGAGCCGTTTTCGGATCGATCTAACCCATTTTTAGCCGGTTTTTTCTATTTCTATACCGTTTTAAGCCTTTTTTGTCCTTTTCTAACCAATTTTTGCACAGCTCTAACCAGTTTTAAGCCGGTTTTGGCCATTTCTAAACTATTTTTGCACTTCTCTAAACCTTCTAAAGCCATTGTCCACTCTTTCTAAACCATTTTTTCCCACTTTCACTCAGTTTTAAGCCATTCTTTTTTCCCTTTCTAACTCAATTTTGCCCATTTCTCACCCGGTTTAAGCCATTTTCGGCTGTTTCTAACCCATTTCTTTCCCACTTCTAACCCATTTTTACCCTTTTTTGCCTATTTCTAACCCAGTTAAGTAATTTTTGGCAATTTCTAGCCTGGTTTTGCGAACTTGTAACTCGGTTCAAGCCCTTTTTGGCCATTTCTAACCCAGTTTTTGTCCATTTCTAACCTTTTTTACGCCATTTTGGTCCATTTCTATCCCGTTTCAAGCCGCTTTTGTCCGTTCCCAACCCGTTTTTTCCTCATCTCTAACCCCTTTAAAGCCATTTTTGCCTCTTTCGAAACCATTTTTGCCCACTTTCAACCCGTTTTAAGCCTATTTTTTTCCCTTGCAAAGCCATTTCTTGCCAGTTTCACACGTGTTTTAGAGCCGTTTTCGGATCGATCTAACCCATTTTTAGCCGGTTTTTTCTATTTCTATACCGTTTTAAGCCTTTTTTGTCCTTTTCTAACCAATTTTTGCACAGCTCTAACCTGTTTTAAGCCGGTTTTGGCCATTTCTAAACTATTTTTGCACTTCTCTAAACCTTCTAAAGCCATTGTCCACTCTTTCTAAACCATTTTTTCCCACTTTCACTCAGTTTTAAGCCATTCTTTTTTCCCTTTCTAACTCAATTTTGCCCATTTCTCACCCGGTTTAAGCCATTTTCGGCTGTTTCTAACCCATTTCTTTCCCACTTCTAACCCATTTTTACCCTTTTTTGCCTATTTCTAACCCAGTTAAGTAATTTTTGGCAATTTCTAGCCTGGTTTTGCGAACTTGTAACTCGGTTCAAGCCCTTTTTGGCCATTTCTAACCCAGTTTTTGTCCATTTCTAACCTTTTTTACGCCATTTTGGTCCATTTCTATCCCGTTTCAAGCCGCTTTTGTCCGTTCCCAACCCGTTTTTTCCTCATCTCTAACCCCTTTAAAGCCATTTTTGCCTCCTTCGAAACCATTTTTGGCCACTTTCAACCCGTTTTAAGCCTATTTTTTTCCCTTGCAAAGCCATTTCTTGCCAGTTTCACACGTGTTTTAGAGCCGTTTTCGGATCGATCTAACCCATTTTTAGCCGGTTTTTTCTATTTCTATACCGTTTTAAGCCTTTTTTGTCCTTTTCTAACCAATTTTTGCACAGCTCTAACCTGTTTTAAGCCGGTTTTGGCCATTTCTAAACTATTTTTGCACTTCTCTAAACCTTCTAAAGCCATTGTCCACTCTTTCTAAACCATTTTTTCCCACTTTCACTCAGTTTTAAGCCATTCTTTTTTCCCTTTCTAACTCAATTTTGCCCATTTCTCACCCGGTTTAAGCCATTTTCGGCTGTTTCTAACCCATTTCTTTCCCACTTCTAACCCATTTTTACCCTTTTTTGCCTATTTCTAACCCAGTTAAGTCATTTTTGGCAATTTCTAGCCTGGTTTTGCGAACTTGCAACTCGGTTCAAGCCCTTTTTGGCCATTTCTAACCCAGTTTTTGTCCATTTCTAACCTTTTTTACGCCATTTTGGTCCATTTCTATCCCGTTTCAAGCCGCTTTTGTCCGTTCCCAACCCGTTTTTTCCTCATCTCTAACCCCTTTAAAGCCATTTTTGCCTCTTTCGAAACCATTTTTGCCCACTTTCAACCCGTTTTAAGCCTATTTTTTTCCCTTGCAAAGCCATTTCTTGCCAGTTTCACACATGTTTTAGAGCCGTTTTCGGATCGATCTAACCCATTTTTAGCCGGTTTTTTTCTATTTCTATACCGTTTTAAGCCTTTTTTGTCCTTTTCTAACCAATTTTTGCACAGCTCTAACCTGTTTTAAGCCGGTTTTGGCCATTTCTAAACTATTTTTGCACTTCTCTAAACCTTCTAAAGCCATTGTCCACTCTTTCTAAACCATTTTTTCCCACTTTCACTCAGTTTTAAGCCATTCTTTTTTCCCTTTCTAACTCAATTTTGCCCATTTCTCACCCGGTTTAAGCCATTTTCGGCTGTTTCCAACCCATTTCTTTCCCACTTCTAACCCATTTTTACCCTTTTTTGCCTATTTCTAACCCAGTTAAGTCATTTTTGGCAATTTCTAGCCTGGTTTTGCGAACTTGTAACTCGGTTCAAGCCCTTTTTGGCCATTTCTAACCCAGTTTTTGTCCATTTCTAACCTTTTTTACGCCATTTTGGTCCATTTCTATCCCGTTTCAAGCCGCTTTTGTCCATTCCCAACCCGTTTTTTCCTCATCTCTAACCCCTTTAAAGCCATTTTTGCCTCCTTCGAAACCATTTTTGCCCACTTTCAACCCGTTTTAAGCCTATTTTTTTCCCTTGCAAAGCCATTTCTTGCCAGTTTCACACATGTTTTAGAGCCGTTTTCGGATCGATCTAACCCATTTTTAGCCGTTTTTTTCTATTTCTATACCGTTTTAAGCCTTTTTTGTCCTTTTCTAACCAATTTTTGCACAGCTCTAACCTGTTTTAAGCCGGTTTTGGCCATTTCTAAACTATTTTTGCACTTCTCTAAACCTTCTAAAGCCATTGTCCACTCTTTCTAAACCATTTTTTCCCACTTTCACTCAGTTTTAAGCCATTCTTTTTTCCCTTTCTAACTCAATTTTGCCCATTTCTCACCCGGTTTAAGCCATTTTCGGCTGTTTCTAACCCATTTCTTTCCCACTTCTAACCCTTTTTTACCCTTTTTTGCCTATTTCTAACCCAGTTAAGTAATTTTTGGCAATTTCTAGCCTGGTTTTGCGAACTTGTAACTCGGTTCAAGCCCTTTTTGGCCATTTCTAACCCAGTTTTTGTCCATTTCTAACCTTTTTTACGCCATTTTGGTCCATTTCTATCCCGTTTCAAGCCGCTTTTGTCCATTCCCAACCCGTTTTTTCCTCATCTCTAACCCCTTTAAAACCATTTTTGCCTCCTTCGAAACCATTTTTGCCCACTTTCAACCCGTTTTAAGCCTATTTTTTTCCCTTGCAAAGCCATTTCTTGCCAGTTTCACACATGTTTTAGAGCCGTTTTCGGATCGATCTAACCCATTTTTAGCCGGTTTTTTCTATTTCTATACCGTTTTAAGCCTTTTTTGTCCTTTTCTAACCAATTTTTGCACAGCTCTAACCTGTTTTAAGCCGGTTTTGGCCATTTCTAAACTATTTTTGCACTTCTCTAAACCTTCTAAAGCCATTGTCCACTCTTTCTAAACCATTTTTTCCCACTTTCACTCAGTTTTAAGCCATTCTTTTTTCCCTTTCTAACTCAATTTTGCCCATTTCTCACCCGGTTTAAGCCATTTTCGGCTGTTTCTAACCCATTTCTTTCCCACTTCTAACCCATTTTTACCCTTTTTTGCCTATTTCTAACCCAGTTAAGTAATTTTTGGCAATTTCTAGCCTGGTTTTGCGAACTTGTAACTCGGTTCAAGCCCTTTTTGGCCATTTCTAACCCAGTTTTTGTCCATTTCTAACCTTTTTTACGCCATTTTGGTCCATTTCTATCCCGTTTCAAGCCGCTTTTGTCCGTTCCCAACCCGTTTTTTCCTCATCTCTAACCCCTTTAAAGCCATTTTTGCCTCTTTCGAAACCATTTTTGCCCACTTTCAACCCGTTTTAAGCCTATTTTTTTCCCTTGCAAAGCCATTTCTTGCCAGTTTCACACGTGTTTTAGAGCCGTTTTCGGATCGATCTAACCCATTTTTAGCCGGTTTTTTCTATTTCTATACCGTTTTAAGCCTTTTTTGTCCTTTTCTAACCAATTTTTGCACAGCTCTAACCTGTTTTAAGCCGGTTTTGGCCATTTCTAAACTATTTTTGCACTTCTCTAAACCTTCTAAAGCCATTGTCCACTCTTTCTAAACCATTTTTTCCCACTTTCACTCAGTTTTAAGCCATTCTTTTTTCCCTTTCTAACTCAATTTTGCCCATTTCTCACCCGGTTTAAGCCATTTTCGGCTGTTTCTAACCCATTTCTTTCCCACTTCTAACCCATTTTTACCCTTTTTTGCCTATTTCTAACCCAGTTAAGTAATTTTTGGCAATTTCTAGCCTGGTTTTGCGAACTTGTAACTCGGTTCAAGCCCTTTTTGGCCATTTCTAACCCAGTTTTTGTCCATTTCTAACCTTTTTTACGCCATTTTGGTCCATTTCTATCCCGTTTCAAGCCGCTTTTGTCCGTTCCCAACCCGTTTTTTTCCTCATCTCTAACCCCTTTAAAGCCATTTTTGCCTCCTTCGAAACCATTTTTGGCCACTTTCAACCCGTTTTAAGCCTATTTTTTTCCCTTGCAAAGCCATTTCTTGCCAGTTTCACACGTGTTTTAGAGCCGTTTTCGGATCGATCTAACCCATTTTTAGCCGGTTTTTTCTATTTCTATACCGTTTTAAGCCTTTTTTGTCCTTTTCTAACCAATTTTTGCACAGCTCTAACCTGTTTTAAGCCGGTTTTGGCCATTTCTAAACTATTTTTGCACTTCTCTAAACCTTCTAAAGCCATTGTCCACTCTTTCTAAACCATTTTTTCCCACTTTCACTCAGTTTTAAGCCATTCTTTTTTCCCTTTCTAACTCAATTTTGCCCATTTCTCACCGGTTTAAGCCATTTTCGGCTGTTTCTAACCCATTTCTTTCCCACTTCTAACCCATTTTTACCCTTTTTTGCCTATTTCTAACCCAGTTAAGTCATTTTTGGCAATTTCTAGCCTGGTTTTGCGAACTTGCAACTCGGTTCAAGCCCTTTTTGGCCATTTCTAACCCAGTTTTTGTCCATTTCTAACCTTTTTTACGCCATTTTGGTCCATTTCTATCCGTTTCAAGCCGCTTTTGTCCGTTCCCAACCCGTTTTTTCCTCATCTCTAACCCCTTTAAAGCCATTTTTTGCCTCTTTCGAAACCATTTTTGCCCACTTTCAACCCGTTTTAAGCCTATTTTTTTCCCTTGCAAAGCCATTTCTTGCCAGTTTCACACATGTTTTAGAGCCGTTTTCGGATCGATCTAACCCATTTTTAGCCGGTTTTTTCTATTTCTATACCGTTTTAAGCCTTTTTTGTCCTTTTCTAACCAATTTTTGCACAGCTCTAACCTGTTTTAGCCGGTTTTGGCCATTTCTAAACTATTTTTGCACTTCTCTAAACCTTCTAAAGCCATTGTCCACTCTTTCTAAACCATTTTTTCCCACTTTCACTCAGTTTTAAGCCATTCTTTTTTCCCTTTCTAACTCAATTTTGCCCATTTCTCTCCCGGTTTAAGCCATTTTCGGCTGTTTCTAACCCATTTCTTTCCCACTTCTAACCCATTTTTACCCTTTTTTGCCGTATTTCTAACCCAGTTAAGTAATTTTTGGCAATTTCTAGCCTGGTTTTGCGAACTTGTAACTCGGTTCAAGCCCTTTTTGGCCATTTCTAACCCAGTTTTTGTCCATTTCTAACCTTTTTTACGCCATTTTGGTCCATTTCTATCCCGTTTCAAGCCGCTTTTGTCCGTTCCCAACCCGTTTTTTCCTCCATCTCTAACCCCTTTAAAGCCATTTTTGCCTCTTCGAAACCATTTTTGCCCACTTTCAACCCGTTTTAAGCCTATTTTTTTCCCTTGCAAAGCCATTTCTTGCCAGTTTCACACATGTTTTAGAGCCGTTTTCGGATCGATCTAACCCATTTTTAGCCGGTTTTTTCTATTTCTATACCGTTTTAAGCCTTTTTTGTCCTTTTCTAACCAATTTTTGCACAGCTCTAACCAGTTTTAAGCCGGTTTTGGCCATTTCTAAACTATTTTTGCACTTCTCTAAACCTTCTAAAGCCATTGTCCACTCTTTCTAAACCATTTTTTCCCACTTTCACTCAGTTTTAAGCCATTCTTTTTTCCCTTTCTAACTCAATTTTGCCCATTTCTCACCCGGTTTAAGCCATTTTCGGCTGTTTCTAACCCATTTCTTTCCACTTCTAACCCATTTTTACCCTTTTTTGCCTATTTCTAACCCAGTTAAGTAATTTTTGGCAATTTCTAGCCTGGTTTTGCGAACTTGTAACTCGGTTCAAGCCCTTTTTGGCCATTTCTAACCCAGTTTTTGTCCATTTCTAACCTTTTTTACGCCATTTTGTCCATTTCTATCCCGTTTCAAGCCGCTTTTGTCCATTCCCAACCCGTTTTTTCCTCATCTCTAACCCCTTTAAAGCCATTTTTGCCTCTTTCGAAACCATTTTTGCCCACTTTCAACCCGTTTTAAGCCTATTTTTTTCCCTTGCAAAGCCATTTCTTGCCAGTTTCACACATGTTTTAGAGCCGTTTTCGGATCGATCTAACCCATTTTTAGCCGGTTTTTTCTATTTCTATACCGTTTTAAGCCTTTTTGTCCTTTTCTAACCAATTTTTGCACAGCTCTAACCTGTTTTAAGCCGGTTTTGGCCATTTCTAAACTATTTTTGCACTTCTCTAAACCTTCTAAAGCCATTGTCCACTCTTTCTAAACCATTTTTTCCCACTTTCACTCAGTTTTAAGCCATTCTTTTTTCCCTTTCTAACTCAATTTTGCCCATTTCTCACCCGGTTTAAGCCATTTTCGGCTGTTTCTAACCCATTTTCTTTCCCACTTCTAACCCATTTTACCCTTTTTTGCCTATTTCTAACCCAGTTAAGTCATTTTTGGCAATTTCTAGCCTGGTTTGCGAACTTGTAACTCGGTTCAAGCCCTTTTTGGCCATTTCTAACCCAGTTTTTGTCCATTTCTAACCTTTTTTACGCCATTTTCGTCCATTTCTATCCCGTTTTAAGCCGCTTTTGTCCGTTCCCAACCCGTTTTTTCCTCATCTCTAACCCCTTTAAAGCCATTTTTGCCTCTTTCGAAACCATTTTTGCCCACTTTCAACCCGTTTTAAGCCTATTTTTTTCCCTTGCAAAGCCATTCTTGCCAGTTTCCACACTGTTTTAGAGCCGTTTTCGGATCGATCTAACCCATTTTTAGCCGGTTTTTTCTATTTCTATACCGTTTTAAGCCTTTTTTGTCCTTTTCTAACCAATTTTTGTAGAGCTCTAACCAGTTTTAAGCCGGTTTTGGCCATTTCTAAACTATTTTTGCACTTCTCTAAACCTTCTAAAGCCATTTTCCACTCTTTCTAAACCATTTTTTCCCACTTTCACTCAGTTTTTAAGCCATTCTTTTTTCCCTTTCTAACTCAATTTTGCCCATTTCTCACCCGGTTTAAGCCATTTTCGGCTGTTTCTAACCCATTTCA
>NW_027069402.1:47500-129092 GCF_037157495.1 Lathamus discolor | reverse complement strand
TTTCACCTTTATGTTGCCAGTCTAAGTCCATCTGAGCCACTTCAATCTTAGCAGCTTATCCACTTGTTGGTTGTTCTGGTGTTCCTCAGTGGCCCGACTCTTGGGTACATGTGCATCTACATGTCGTACCTTCACCACCAGGTTCTGCACCCGGGCAGCGATATCTTGCCACAGTGCAGCAGCCCAGATGGGTTTACCTCTGCGTTACCAGTTGCTTTGCTTCCATTGCTGCAACCACCCCCACAGGGCATTTGCCACCATCCATGAGTCAGTGTAGAGATAAAGTACTGGCCACTTCTCTCGTTCAGCAATGTCCAGGGCCAGCTGGATGTCTTTCACCTCTGCAACTGACTCGATTCGCCCTCTCCTTCAGCAGTTTCTGCAACTTGTCACCGAGGACTTCATACGGCTGCCTTCCATCTCCGATGCTTTCCCACAATACGGCAGGACCCATCAGTAAACAAGGAATACTGTTTTTCACTTTCTGACAGTTCGTTATATGGTGGAGCCACTTCAGTACGCATCACCTCCTCCTCTGGTGACATTCCAAAATCTTTGCCCTCTGGCCAGTCCATGATGACTTCTAGAATGCCTGGACGACTGGGGATTTCCTATTCGAGCTCATTGTGTAATTAGTGCAGCCCATTTACTCCATGTAGCATCAGTTGCATGATGTGTAGAGGAGACCCTGCCTTTGAACATCCAGCCCAGTACGGGCAACCGGGGTGCCAGGAGGAGCTGTGCTTCAGTGCCAATCACTTCTGAAGCAGCTCGAACCCCTTCATAGGCTGCCAGTATCTCTTTCTCAGTTGAGGTATAGCTGGCCTCAGATCCTTGTACCCCCGGCTCCAAAAACCAAGGGGTTGACCTCGAGTCTCCCCCTGGAGCTTTCTGACAGAGAGAAAGCTCCAGGGAGACCTTTCCCAGCTACGGTGTACAGTACATTTTGACATCTGGGCCGGTCCGGACTAGGTCCGAGGGCTACTGCATGAACTATCTCGCGTTTAATTTGCTCAAAGGCTTGTTGTTGCTCAGGACCCCATTTAAAATCATTCTTCTTCCGGGTCACATGATAGAGAGGGCTTACAATCGAACTGTAATTCGGGATGTGCATTCTCCAGAACCCCACAGCACCCAAGAAAGTTTGTGTTTCTTTCTTATTAGTTGCTGGAGACATTGCTGTTATCTTGTTGATCACATCTGTGGGGATCTGTCTACGTCCATCTTGCCACTTTATTCCTAAAAATTGAATCTCTTGTGCAGGTCCCTTGACCTTACTCCGTTTTATGACAAAACCGGCTTTCAGCAGGATTTGGATTATTTTCCTCCCTTTCTCAGACTTCTTCCGCTGTATCACCTCACACGATAATGTCATCAATGTATTGCAGGTGTTGTGGAGCTTGCCCCTGTTCCAGTGCAGCCTGGATCAGTCCCTGGCAGATGGTAGGGCTGTGTTTCCACCCCTGGGCAGTCGGTTCCAAGTGAACTGGACACCCCTCCAAGTAAAAGCAAACTGTGGCCTGCACTTTGCTGCCAAAGGAATTGAGAAAAATGCATTGGCAATATCAATCGTGGCATACCACTTGGCTGCCTTTGACTCTAATTCATACTGAAGTTCTAGCATGTCCGGTACGGCAGCACTCAATGGCGGTGTGACTTCATTCAGGCCACGATAGTCTACTGTTAGTCTCCACTCTCCGTTAGACTTTCGCACTGGCCATATGGGGCTATTAAAGGGTGAGCGGGTCCTGCTGATCACTCCCTGACTCTCCAGTCTACGAATCAGCTGATGGATAGGAATCAGGGAGTCTCGGTTGGTGCGATATTGCCGCCGGTGCACTGTTGTGGTCGCGATTGGCACTTGTTGTTCTTCGACTTTCAGCAACCCCACAACAGAAGGGTCCTCTGAGAGACCAGGCAAGGTGGACAGCTGCTCAATTTCCTCAGGCTCCAAAGCAGCAATACCAAAAGCCCATCGGTACCCTTTTGGGTCTTTGAAGTACCCTCTCCTGAGGTAGTCTATGCGAGGATGCATGGAGCCTCTGGACCAGTCACAATGGGGTGTTTTTGCCATTTCCTCCCAGTTAGGCTGATTTCAGCCTCCAGTACAGTCAACTCTTGGGATCCTCCTGTCACTCCAGAAATATAGATGGTTCCACCCCTTGACAGCTTGACGGCATCAGGGTACACTGTGCACCGGTATCTACTATAGCCTTATACTTCTGTGGGACTGATGTGCCAGGCCATTTGACCCACACAGTCCAGTAAATCCTATTATCCCTACCTCCATCTGGCTGTAGGCAGGTCCCCTCTAATAGTCATCACAACTTTGAACACTTAAGTCATATTGAAAGGGATTATTCTTCGTTATCACAGGAGCTGGAGTAAAGTCAGCTCTTCCACTCCATCTGGGGGCCTGCTCACCAGAGACTGAAGCCGCAGCTCTCATGGATGATGAGTCTTGGGCCTTGCTCCCCTCTTCAATTCGCCCACCCGTTCCTCCAAAGCTGAAGTAGGTTTTCCATCCCACTTCGTCATGTCTTCTCCGTGATCCCGCAGATAAAACCATAGGGTGGCCCGTGGCGTATACTTCCTATATCTTCTCTCTCAAAGAATAGGGCGCCTTTTGTTAATAGCTGAGACGTGTGTTGGTACACGTGAGGAGCTGGATAAATCAGATAGATCGTCCCTCAATTGTTTGAGATCCTGGGACAGTTTTTCCACAGCTGAGATGATGGAAGGGGTGAGGTTGTCTTCGAACTCTCGGAGTTTATGAATCATTTCATCCACTGTTAGTGGTACTATATAATTCCAGGCTACTGTTGCCAATGAATGGGCATATGATGACGGTGCATTCCGTGTTAGTTTTCGCCACATGGGTTGTGTACATTCGACTTCATCTGGGTCTATGGGTACATCCCCATTATTTGGCTTGAAGTGATAGATCATCTCTACGATGGCTGATTCCCTCAGAGACTGGATGCCTTTGTCTAAAGTAGTCCACTTGGCCGAACGACTCATAACATCGTCCTTGTATGGAAACCTTTCTTTCACAGCTGCCAAGAGCCGCCTCCAAAGACCGAGGGGCTTTTTCTCTCTTGCAATTGCTTTGTCAATTCCCCCTTCTCTAGCAAGTGATCCCAGCTGTTTGGCTTCACTACCTTCTAGTTTGTGACCATCGGCCCCATTGTCCCAGCATCGGAGCAACCAGGTGATGATGTGCTCCCCTGGTTGACGGGTAAAATCTTTTTGCATATTCCGTGGCTCGGTTGAGGTCCGAGGTCGAGAAGTCACCTCTTCTTCTTCTTCGTCGTCATGCGATGATGACTCCTCCTCAGATACTGGACCAGGTGGTGAATACATTGTTTCTTCATCTTGCTTCACCCTTCTTGCCTCCTTTTTTGCTTTTTCTCTTGCTTGCAGGGCAACCGATATTGGTACAAATCAGTCCTCTGGTTTAGCTGCAGCGATTTTCACTGTGGTTTGAGTAGCGACTGTACTTGTCGCTGGGGGTGGTGTAGCTGCTGTGCTTGGAGCTGGGGTAGCTGTGCTGTCTGTTGCAGCCAGAGTTTCGGTAGCGACTGTACTCGTCGCTGTGGGTGGTGTAGCTGCTGTGCTTGGTGCTGGAGAGTAGCTGCGCTGACTGTTGCTTTGCCCTCAGATGCAGGGGCATTTTTTTCCTTTTGAATGTGTTGGACAGTGTTGAACAAAGCCCTGTAAGCATAGGCCAAGCCCCAGCACGTTGCCTTGATTAGTCCGTCTCTGGTATGGCCAGACTGACCACACACCTCATTTAAGTGTTTTACTAATTCTTCCGGATTTTGCACTTGTTCGGTGGTGAAATTCCAAAGTACTGGAGGAGCCCACTGACCTAGATACTTGCCCATACTATCCCACACACCCTGCCACTCATGCTGTCCAGCCCCGGGGAAAATCCCTTGGTCCTCCTATATTGTCGTTTAACCCCAGAGAAGGCCCAAACCTGACTCTGCTTAACTCTTGAAATCAGACGAGATGGTTGTGGGCAAAACACACTCTGTATGCGTTCCAACATGGAAATCCCCATCACAATCAGCAATCAGCTCTCAACAATATTAAAAGGCCATTCAAGAACTTCAAAACTCTCAAATGATGCTGTAGCTGGTCTGAGAGGGGGGCTAGGAGGGTAAAAGAATGTTTCCTTCACAGGTTGACCACCCGAGAAGGAGAAAAAAGATGTGAAATTGCTAAGCACCTTTATTATATACCTCCCAAAGTATAAAGGTGGTGACCACACTGGGAACATAAGACCGATCAGTTTCATGATCAATGATTCTATTGTATTACAAGTCATTATAATAAAGTACAATGAGACAAAAACCTTAGCCCAAGCCCCACACTTGAAAAACACTACCACAGCAAATACTGGCTGTATGAAAATGTACAGCATTCTGAACCTGTGAGATCAAGAGGAACAGCTTTGAGAGCCAATAAATAAGCATTGTGACGAGTGACTATTAATCTGGTCAGATCTGTCATTATCTCAACCCTTCGTGCCCCACGTTGGGCGCAAAAAAGAACTGTCGTGGTTTAATCCAATCCACACAGCTCGTCCACTCACACCCCCCACACCCCCCCCCCCCCCGATCCTCCCAGCTCCTGGAGGGATGGGGAGGAGAATCGGGAGAATGTAACTCCCACGGGTTGAGATAAGAACAACCCAGTAACTAAGGTATAACACAAATCACTGCTGCTACCACCAATGCTAATATTGATAAGAGAAAATAACAAGAGAATACGATACCACCGCCGACAGAGTTCGACCCCCCCCAAAGAGAGAGTGTGCCCTTCCGGGTAACTCCCAGTTACCTCCCTGGGCATGACGTGCTGTGGTATGGAATACCTCTTTGGCTAGTTTGGGTCAGGTGTCCTGTCTCTGTTTCCTCCCGGCCTCCCCTTGTCCCCAGCAGAGCATGAGACTCACAAAGTCCCTTGGAGGTCCAAGGGATTTTCCCCGGGGCTGGACAGCCATGAGTGGCAGGGTGTGTGGGATAGTATGGGCAAGTATCTAGGTCAGTGGGCTCCTCCAGTACTTTGGAATTTCACCACCGAACAAGTGCAAAATCCGGAAGAATTAGTAAAACACTTAAATGAGGTGTGTGGTCAGTCTGGCCATACCAGAGACGGACTAATCAAGGCAACGTGCTGGGGCTTGGCCTATGCTTACAGGGCTTTGTTCAACACTGTCCAACACATTCAAAAGGAAAAAAATGCCCCTGCATCTGAGGGCAAAGCAACAGTCAGCGCAGCAACTCCAGCACCAAGCACAGCAGCTACACCACCCACAGCGACGAGTACAGTCGCTACCGAAACTCTGGCTGCAACAGACAGCACAGCTACCCCAGCTCCAAGCACAGCAGCTACACCACCCCCAGCGACAAGTACAGTCGCTACTCAAACCACAGTGAAAATCGCTGCAGCTAAACCAGAGGACTGATTTGTACCAATATCGGTTGCCCCTGCAAGCAAGAGAAAAAGCAAAAAGGAGGCAAGAAGGGTGAAGCAAGATGAAGAAACAATGTATTCACCACCTGGTCCAGTATCTGAGGAGGAGTCATCATCGCATGACGACGAAGAAGAAGAAGAGGTGACTTCTCGACCTCGGACCTCAACCGAGCCACGGAATATGCAAAAAGATTTTACCCGTCAACCAGGGGAGCACATCATCACCTGGTTGCTCCGATGCTGGGACAATGGGGCCGATGGTCACAAACTAGAAGGTAGTGAAGCCAAACAGCTGGGATCACTTGCTAGAGAAGGGGGAATTGACAAAGCAATTGCAAGAGAGAAAAAGCCCCTCGGTCTTTGGAGGCAGCTCTTGGCAGCTGTGAAAGAAAGGTTTCCATACAAGGACGATGTTATGAGTCGTTCGGCCAAGTGGACTACTTTAGACAAAGGCATCCAGTCTCTGAGGGAATCAGCCATCGTAGAGATGATCTATCACTTCAAGCCAAATAATGGGGATGTACCCATAGACCCAGATGAAGTCGAATGTACACAACCCATGTGGCGAAAACTAACACGGAATGCACCGTCATCATATGCCCATTCATTGGCAACAGTAGCCTGGAATTATATAGTACCACTAACAGTGGATGAAATGATTCATAAACTCCGAGAGTTCGAAGACAACCTCACCCCTTCCATCATCTCAGCTGTGGAAAAACTGTCCCAGGATCTCAAACAATTGAGGGACGATCTATCTGATTTATCCAGCTCCTCACGTGTACCAACACACGTCTCAGCTATTAACAAAAGGCGCCCTATTCTTTGAGAGAGAAGATATAGGAAGTATACGCCACGGGCCACCCTATGGTTTTATCTGCGGGATCACGGAGAAGACATGACGAAGTGGGATGGAAAACCTACTTCAGCTTTGGAGGAACGGGTGGGCGAATTGAAGAGGGGAGCAAGGCCCAAGACTCATCATCCCATGAGAGCTGCGGCTTCAGTCTCTGGTGAGCAGGCCCCCAGATGGAGTGGAAGAGCTGACTTTACTCCAGCTCCTGTGATAACGAAGAATAATCCCTTTCAATATGACTTAAGTGTTCAAAGTTGTGATGACTATTAGAGGGGACCTGCCTACAGCCAGATGGAGGTAGGGGATAATAGGATTTACTGGACTGTGTGGGTCAAATGGCCTGGCACATCAGTCCCACAGAAGTATAAGGCTATAGTAGATACCGGTGCACAGTGTACCCTGATGCCGTCAAGCTGTCAAGGGGTGGAACCCATCTATATTTCTGGAGTGACAGGAGGATCCCAAGAGTTGACTGTACTGGAGGCTGAAATCAGCCTAACTGGGAGGAAATGGCAAAAACACCCCATTGTGACTGGTCCAGAGGCTCCATGCATCCTCGGCATAGACTACCTCAGGAGAGGGTACTTCAAAGACCCAAAAGGGTACCGATGGGCTTTTGGTATTGCTGCTTTGGAGCCTGAGGAAATTGAGCAGCTGTCCACCTTGCCTGGTCTCTCAGAGGACCCTTCTGTTGTGGGGTTGCTGAAAGTCGAAGAACAACAAGTGCCAATCGCGACCACAACAGTGCACCGGCGGCAATATCGCACCAACCGAGACTCCCTGATTCCTATCCATCAGCTGATTCGTAGACTGGAGAGTCAGGGAGTGATCAGCAGGACCCGCTCACCCTTTAATAGCCCCATATGGCCAGTGCGAAAGTCTAACGGAGAGTGGAGACTAACAGTAGACTATCGTGGCCTGAATGAAGTCACACCGCCATTGAGTGCTGCCGTACCGGACATGCTAGAACTTCAGTATGAATTAGAGTCAAAGGCAGCCAAGTGGTATGCCACGATTGATATTGCCAATGCATTTTTCTCAATTCCTTTGGCAGCAAAGTGCAGGCCACAGTTTGCTTTTACTTGGAGGGGTGTCCAGTTCACTTGGAACCGACTGCCCCAGGGGTGGAAACACAGCCCTACCATCTGCCAGGGACTGATCCAGGCTGCACTGGAACAGGGGCAAGCTCCACAACACCTGCAATACATTGATGACATTATCGTGTGAGGTGATACAGCGGAAGAAGTCTGAGAAAGGGAGGAAAATAATCCAAATCCTGCTGAAAGCCGGTTTTGTCATAAAACGGAGTAAGGTCAAGGGACCTGCACAAGAGATTCAATTTTTAGGAATAAAGTGGCAAGATGGACGTAGACAGATCCCCACAGATGTGATCAACAAGATAACAGCAATGTCTCCAGCAACTAATAAGAAAGAAACACAAACTTTCTTGGGTGCTGTGGGGTTCTGGAGAATGCACATCCCGAATTACAGTTCGATTGTAAGCCCTCTCTATCATGTGACCCGGAAGAAGAATGATTTTAAATGGGGTCCTGAGCAACAACAAGCCTTTGAGCAAATTAAACGCGAGATAGTTCATGCAGTAGCCCTCGGACCTAGTCCGGACCGGCCCAGATGTCAAAAATGTACTGTACACCGTAGCTGGGGAAAATGGTCCTACCTGGAGCCTCTGTCAGAAAGCTCCAGGGGAGACTCGAGGTCAACCCCTTGGTTTTTGGAGCCGGGGGTACAAAGGATCTGAGGCCAGCTATACCTCAACTGAGAAAGAGATACTGGCAGCCTATGAAGGGGTTCGAGCTGCTTCAGAAGTGATTGGCACTGAAGCACAGCTCCTCCTGGCACCCCGGTTGCCCGTACTGGGCTGGATGTTCAAAGGCAGGGTCTCCTCTACACATCATGCAACTGATGCTACATGGAGTAAATGGGCTGCACTAATTACACAATGAGCTCGAATAGGAAATCCCAGTCGTCCAGGCATTCTAGAAGTCATCATGGACTGGCCAGAGGGCAAAGATTTTGGAATGTCACCAGAGGAGGAGGTGATGCGTACTGAAGTGGCTCCACCATATAACGAACTGTCAGAAAGTGAAAAACAGTATTCCTTGTTTACTGATGGGTCCTGCCGTATTGTGGGAAAGCATCGGAGATGGAAGGCAGCCGTATGAAGTCCTCGGTGACAAGTTGCAGAAACTGCTGAAGGAGAGGGCGAATCGAGTCAGTTTGCAGAGGTGAAAGACATCCAGCTGGCCCTGGACATTGCTGAACGAGAGAAGTGGCCAGTACTTTATCTCTACACTGACTCATGGATGGTGGCAAATGCCCTGTGGGGGTGGTTGCAGCAATGGAAGCAAAGCAACTGGTAACGCAGAGGTAAACCCATCTGGGCTGCTGCACTGTGGCAAGATATCGCTGCCCGGGTGCAGAACCTGGTGGTGAAGGTACGACATGTAGATGCACATGTACCCAAGAGTCGGGCCACTGAGGAACACCAGAACAACCAACAAGTGGATAAAGCTGCTAAGATTGAAGTGGCTCAGATGGACTTAGACTGGCAACATAAAGGTGAATTATTTTTGGCCCGGTGGTCCCATGACACTTCAGGCCATCAGGGCAGAGATGCAACATACAGATGGGCTCGTGACCGAGGGGTGGACTTAACAATGGTCGCTATTGCCCAGGCTATTCATGAGTGTGAAACATGTGCTGCAATTAAACAAGCCAAACGGTTAAAGCCTCTCTGGTATGGAGGACGATGGCTGAAGTACAAATATGGGGAGGCCTGGCAGATTGACTATATCACACTCCCACCAACCCGCCAAGGCAAGCGCCATGTGCTAACTATGGTGGAAGCAACCACCGGATGGCTTGAAACATACACTGTGCCCCACGCCACTGCCCGGAACACTATCCTGGGCCTTGAGAAACAGATTTTGTGGTGACACGGTACCCCAGAGAGAATTGAGTCAGACAATGGGACTCATTTCCGGAATAACCTTATAGGCACTTGGGCCAAAGAGCATGGCATTGAGTGGGTATATCACATCCCATACCATGCACCAGACTCTGGGAAAATCGAACGGTACAATGGGCTGTTAAAAAACACACTGAGAGCAATGGGTGGGGGAACTTTCAAGCATTGGGATACACACTTACCAAAGGCCACCTGGTTGGTTAACACTAGAGGATCGGCCAATACAGCTGGCCCAGCCCAATCAGAACTTTTACATATTGTAGAGGGGGACAAAGTTCCTGTGGTGCACATGAAGAATTTGCTGGGGAAGACAGTCTGGGTTATTCCTGCTTCAGGTAAAGGCAAACCCACTCATGGGATTGCTTTTGCTCAGGGACCCGGATATACTTGGTGGGTAATGCGGAAAAATGGGGAAGTCCGATGTATACCTCAAGGGGATTTGATTTTAGGGGAAAACAGCCAATGAACTTAATTGTGTGCTGTTGCCTGCTGTGTAATACTTTTATAGCCCATCAATTAGATGTCTTCAGGTCACCAGCGACTGGCCTTGACTTCCCTCCAACCATCATCCCAACAGAGAATGAATTCTGATAGAACCAGACAAGTTCTGCAGTGAAGGAACAATCAGCATCAGCAGGCAACGATCCAACACTACACACAGCTTTTCCTGCCCTGAAAGACTGTTACAGGGGATGGAACCTGACATCATGGACCGAATGGACTCAGCAGCTTTATAGGGACTGGTCCATGCACTAAGAGTGTACTGAGATAAGAGTGATGGTATACTGAAAATGTGGGATCTGAGCATGATGTGAATGGTATGGAGTAAGGGGTGGATACTGTCCTGGGTTTACCAGGAGCCGTTTTGCTTCTTCTTAATAACTGATGCAAGCTCTGTGTTTTGACTTCCAGCCTGGGCAGAGAGCTGATAACACCGACTGTTTTTAACTGTTGTTAAGTAATGTTTATTCTGGCCAAGGACTTTGTGAGTCTCATGCTCTGCTGGGGACAAGGGGAGGCCGGGAGGAAGCAGAGACAGGACACCTGACCCAAACTAGCCAAAGAGGTATTCCATACCACAGCACGTCATGCCCAGGGAGGTAACTGGGAGTTACCCAGAAGGGCACACTCTCTCTTCGGGGGGGGTGGGGGGGGTGGGGGGGGTGTCGAACTCGTTCGGCGGTGGTATCGTATTCTCTCGTTATTTTCTCTTATGAGTATTAGCATTGGTGGTAGCAGCAGTGATTTGTGTTATACCTTAGTTACTGGGTTGTTCTTATCTCAACCCGTGGGAGTTACATTCTCCTGATTCTCCTCCCCATCCCTCCGGGAGTGGGGAGGGTTGGGGGGGGTGAGTGGACGACCTGTGTAGATTGCTTTAAACCACGACAGGGACCTTGACACACTTTTAAGATGGGCTGATGCCAACCTTATGAAGTTTAACCATGCCAAGTGCAAGGTCCTATACCTGGGTCGGAGCAATCCCAGGCACAGCTACAGGTTGGGCAAAGAAGAGATTCAGAGCAGCCCTGTAGAGAAGAACCTAGGGGTGTTGGTTGATGAGAAAATGAACATGAGCCAGCAGTGTGCACTCACAGCACACAAAGCCAACAGTATCCTGGGCTGCATCAGAAGGAGCGTGACCAGCAGGTCGAAGGAGGTTATCCGGCCGCTCTACTCTGCTCTCGTGAGACCTCACTTGGAGTATTGTGTGCAGTTCTGGTGTCCTCAACATAAAAAGGACATGGAACTGCTGGAACAAGTCCAGAGGAGGGCCACGAGGATGATCAGGGGACTGGAGCACTTCCCGTATGAAGACAGGCTGAGAAAGTTGGGGCTATTCAGCCTGGAGAAGAGAAGGCTGCGTGGAGACCTCATAGCAGACTTCCAGTACCTGAAGGGGCCTATAGGGATGTTGGGGAGGGACTCTTCATTAGGGACTGTAGCGATAGGACAAGGGGTAACGGCTTCAAACTTAAACAGGGGAAGTTTAGATTGGGTATAAGGAAGACATTCTTTACTGTGAGGGTGGTGAGGCACTGGAATGGGTTGCTCAGGTAAGTTGTTAATGCTCCATCCCTGGTGGTAATCAAGGCCAGGTTGGACAGAGCCTTGGGTGAGATGGTTTAGTGTGAGGTGTCCCTGCCTATGGCAGGGGTTTGGAACTAGATGATCTTAAGGTCTGTCCTGGTTTTGAGCAGCAGTAGTCATTTTTCTCCTTCTTAGGAGCTAGTACAGTGCTGTGTTTTGATCTTTTGGCCTTGGAACAGTGGTGATAACGCCGATGTTTTCAGTTGCTGCTCGAATGTTTGGTCTGGCCAAGGACTTTCTGGGCCTCATGCTCTGCCAGGGAGGAGGGGAGGCCGGGAGGAAGCAGAGACAGGACACCTGACCCAAACTAGCCAAAGAGGTATTCCATACCACAGCACGTCATGCCCAGGATGTAACTTGGAGGGACCCGGAAGGGTTGGGACTGCAGGGTTGGACGAGGTATCGGTCGGTGCTTGGCTGGGGGGAGTGGGGCGAGTTATCAGTCAGCTGGTGCTGAGATGTTGTATTCTTTCCTCTTGTTATTTCCTTTATCATTATTATTATTGGTGGCAGCAGTAGTGATTTGTGTTATACCTTAGTTACTAAACTGTTCTTATCTCAACCCGTGGGAGTTGCATTCTTTTTGATTCTCCTCTCCGTCCCTCCAGGAGCAGAGGGAGGGCAAGAAGGGGGGGAGTGAGTAAAAGAGGTTTGTGGTTGGGTTCAAACCACGACAAGGTCCTTTCTAACCCTAACTATTCTATGATTCTATGAATAATAATCATTATGAAAAGACTATCAAAGTTTATAAGGATTAAGTAGACAAGAAGAAAAAACATTTGAAGAAACTAAACCCACACACAGGTATAGAAAAAAGCCTCTCTGCGTAGAGTTCTAAAGATAAAATCCCAAGTCAAACCATGGTCTTGATTTTTCTGTTATTATAGTAGTGAACAAGATAATTAGTTTCTTCACATATCTTTACATATTTTTTAACTCTGTAAGTGTTTTTGCATAACTTTAAATAGTTTAAATTAGCTGGGAACTTGCAATGCATGGTAAAACAGATTATAGCTTATAAAAGATCCATGCTTATAAATTCTTTTAGCAATGGGATGGGATATCTTATGAACTATTGACACTTCAGGGACTTCTTCCAGAGGGATTCAGAGACTACACTCCTTTTCTTTCCTGGAAAATAATGAAATTGTCTTTTAGATGATGGGGAAAAATCTAAAATAGTAATCATGAGCTTCCAAAAGGGAAAAAAGCATTGAGAGCTCAAACAGGAAGGGGAAAGGTGTAATTTACCATGTGGCTCACCAGCAGCTATATCTGATCACTTGACGCAATAAATGTCAGGTTTCCTTACCCACTGCATCAACAAAATAGGTGTTGTCAAAAACATTAAGGCATGTTATTGACAAACTCTTAAGTTATTATACTCTTTGAGGTAGTTTTGCCTTCTGACTAAAATTATTGTACTAACAGCATCGATAAATCTGATATACTGATACTGCAGCAACAAGCTCCAGGGAGGATTCTGAATACAGCCAAAACAGTCACCCAAAGTTATTATTTTGCTATATAAAATTTTGCTATATTTTTCTAATAACATTGTTTCTGTCAATTTGAACTTCTTTTATTTACGGTACTTACCTATTAAAGGTAGCTTTGACTAGGGAAAAGGACTGTTACCCTGTTTAAGGCACCAGTTTTGATATCTGGGTGCTATTTGGGGATTTGTGTTGACCTGTGTATCAATGTTAAGTTGTGTGTTTGTTTCTCCATCTACCTGAGGCCAACAGGAACCAACTGTGCTGGTGGATGAAGAATGTAGTAGATGATAATTTTCATGGAGATGGCTGCAGTAAATTTCTTGTGATGAATCTTTCATTTATCTTGTTGTTAAGCATGATCTGCTGATGTTTCTCACCCTTTTTTGATATCTTGGTTGGGCAGTGCTGGACTAGAAAGGAAACTTGCAGCATGTCCTGTTGTACTGCTCTACAGAATATTTGCTGCTTTGTATCATTTTGCAAGCTCACTCATGAGGTGTTTCAGCCTTTGCAGGTGTCTCTGGAGCTCAAATCTTATGCTGGAAAACTCCAGATTACACTGTAAATTCTTACTCAGATCTAAGTGCTGTTCTGAGTGTCTCTGGGGAGGATGGAGATATTTTCTTAAAACTTTTTCTAAAAATGTATGTAGGTGCATTTGACACTTCCACTGATATAAGGAAAGCAAGTGCCTGGAAAACATAGGGTTAAAATACTTTTAGCCTAACATAGGTCTAAAATAGAGAACAATGTCTATGGTGAGTCTATGGTGAGATTACAGAATTTAGTGACCCTACTAACATGAGTGAATTATTTCTTCCTGTCCTTCTACTTATCAGTTAGTTTGGAGACGGTGCATCCTGAACATGTACTAGCTTCAGATACTCCTTGTCTACCCGTCCTGTGTTGCTTTCAATAAATTTTGTACAAAGGTCATACTGTTCTAAAACTTTGTGAGCTATCAGAAAGTTATAGATATGGCTGGTTTTAGCTAGTTTTGTGATTACTGAGGCATCCAACTGCGCCAAAGGTGGAAAGAACATCGTGAGGAAGACTGCTTACTTCATCTTGAAGACCCCTGCCCACGACCACTGGAGAGCAGTGTGCGAGCGTCAAAAGGAAAAGACTTATGATAAAGAGTTCCTAAAACTAATTGTAATAGCCCCACCGCTCTCTCGGGAATCTAATGAATATGCATGTTTGTGTGTAATAATTATCCGTTTGCTTAACCCCTCGGTGTGCAAGTAAGGAGAAGCAATCCCCTTTGCACCCGGCGCTGTAATACATACCTGCTTTATAACTCTCCTTGAGTTGTAGAGTCTTATTCCGTGCATCACCACAAGGTTGATAACCAAAGCAAAGGTGCTAGGAAATTTTATTTACATGAAATCCAAAGTGCTCTGACGTTTTTCTACTAGATTTACTGAGGCTTGGATCAAACTACATGAGAAATCTTCAGCGGTTCAGAGCAAAGCATATAAAACTGCTGATAGATGAATCTGGGGCTTATTTCTGAACCAGTCAACTATCAGGAAAATCCATTGCAGGCAGAACATCTCTATCCCTGCTCCCATGAATTAGAAAACACAAGAAATTAGTATTGTGATGACTTAAGAAAAGCAGGGCTCAATCGTGCAGTGCTCCACTTCTCTCTGTCCAGCTCTAGGTTTTTAGATAACACATACCAACAGGGAAGACAGGGTGGTTATGAAATGCTAGCCAGAGGTTAGGCTCACACTGAGCTACGGGAAGGGGTAGAAGAGCATTTGCTTGTCTGGCTTTATGTTGTAACATTTGAGAGAGGCAGGCAGGTTCACTCAGCCCTCTTTTGCTAGACCAAAAACTGAAGGGATGTGAAAGCAAGCCAGTTATTGGAAACATCTCCCTTTTGTCTTTTTCCAGTAAGATTCTTCAACTGTTTGGATGCTTAGGGATTACTGGGAATGGAGTTTTATCTTAGATTGAGTTCACAGAGCTTGGACTTTGCTCATCAAAGCTTGTTTCAGAAGCACTGTGCAGAGCTGAAGTGAACCATGATCATTGCAATACTTTCCAGCTTTCCTATCTGATATCTCCCTCTTGGTTTTGAGGTTGTTTTTTTTCTCCACACTATATAGAGAAAAACATAAATACATATTTTTCTAAGAGATTGATGTCTAAATTTTCCTTAAGTTAAACCATATGTTTTGTTGGAAACTTTAGATGTTTATCTGATTTTCTGAGCTTTTTCTTTCCCTTTTATACTTTTATCCTCTCCTTAGGGAGCAACAAAGCAAAACACCTATGTCTTTTCCAGACAATGTTAGAAGAGCAAGAGAAAAAGCAGGGTTATATTTGCTCTTCAGAAAAGTTTAAGGCTCCTGCTGACAAAGCTCTCTGTGTGGATGAAGAGCACATCAGCTCTGCAGGAACCCCTGCAGTGAAGCTCCTCTTTCTTGCCCTTCTAGGGAAGGTGGAAAAAACAGTATAGACAGGAGAAGCCTTTGCTATCTGTAAAATGATTAGAGATCTTAAAATCTGCTTGCCTTTCTGCCACTGGAAATAAAGGGCCCTATTCATGGTTTTGGTGGCTATGAATTTGACACCTTCCAAGAATACTATATAGCATCTATTTTTAATATCTGGACCCATTATTAGAACAAGGAGGGATATGTAGTATGAAACAGACCAAGAATAGGGCAACAGATGATATTTTCATATTTAATTTCTCATTTCCAAGCACAAAATTTCTGGGAGTTGTCATGAGCATCATCTGCATAGACATTCAGTGACAGGGCTTCCTAAGGAGGAACGTGCCAGGTCTGCTAGGGGAGAGTATCTATCCCTCCAAAGGGTAATTATGAATTGGAAATAAAATCCATTCTGTGTCACTGGCAATTCTCAGGAGGAAGTCAGCAATTGTAAACCACTACTATCCTGGACTGTTTCCTGTCATCTGAAGTTTCTTACGCTCTAAAAGCAACACTGAAGTCCTATCCATTTTTTTTAGCCGAAGACTTATCCAGGAATCCTAAATCATTCTAGGTGATAAATGTAAAAAAACTTCTGCATAATTGAGTGACTGTTTCATTTTTCTTCTTGTGTTTCAAGATTAAACAACCCTTCTTCTCCACCAATACAAACACCATATACTTGCCTTCTAAGAAAAATACTTAACACTTCTCCAGTAAGTCTCCCATCTCTGGACTCGTTTTATGGCTAAACATGTGCTGTGGCATCTTCATGGCTTCATTCAGAAATAAAATATTAGCTGCACTGAGAATGAAAACTCTTCATGGCTACCACTTCTGCTAAATGGGACCCATCTTCACTTAAAGTCAGTAAGGCTGTGTCTACAGCAGTACGTGAAGCAGGACTGAGACTAGTGGTACCAATTTTTAAAACATCCTGTGTGCAGAACCCACTGCGCTGAAAAGTTTTCAAAAGTTTATTTTTATTTTTATTTCATTTCCGACATAGGACGGGGATTGTTCTCATTATTGGTGACTGTCATGGTTTAAGCCCAGCTGGTAACTCAACTATGCAGCCACTCGCTCACTCCACCCTTCTTCCTCCCCCACTCCCAGAGGGATGGGGAGGACAATCAAAAGAATATAACTCCAATGGGTTGAAATAAGAACAGTCCAGTAACTAAGGTATAATACAAAACGACTACTTCTACCACCAATAATAATAATGATAAGGGAAATAACATGGGGAGAGAATACAACTGCTCACCACCAATACCCAGCCCGACCTGAGCAGCAATCTGGCCTTCAGGGTACCTCCCCCAAGTTTATAAACTGGGCATGATGTGCTATTGTTTGGAATACCCCTGTTGTGGTTTAAACCCAACCACAAACCTCGTTCACTCACTCCCCCCCTTCTTGCCCTCCCCCTGCTCCTGGAGGGACGGAGAGGAGAATTGAAAAGAATGCAACTCCCACGGGTTGAGATGAGAACAGTTTAGTAACTAAGGTATAACACAAATCACTACTGCTACCACCAACAATAATAATGATAAAAGAAATAACAAGAGGAAAGAATACAACACCTCAACACCAGCCGACCAATAACTCGCCCCACTCCCCCCAGCCGAGCACCGACCAATACCTCGTCCAACCCTGAAGTCCTTAGCCCTTCCGGGTAACTCCCCGTTACATCCCGGGCATGACGTGCTGTGGTATGGAATACCTCTTTGGTCCATTAGGGTCAGGTGTCCAGTCTCTGCTTCCTCCCAGCTTTCCCCTCCTCCCTGGCAGAGCATGAGGCTCAGAAAGTCCTTGGCCAGACCAAACATTTGAGCAGCAACTGAAAACATCAGCGTTATCAGCACTGTTCCCAGGCCAAAAATCAAAAACACAGCACTGCACTAGCTACTAAGAAGGAGAAAAATAACTGCTACTGCTGAACACAGGACAACCCCTTTGGCAAGTTTGGGTCAGGTGTCCTGTCTCTGCTTCCTCCTGGCTTCCCGTGCCCCTCCTCCCTGGCAGAGCATGAGACTGAAAATTCCTTGAGCAGAATAAACATTAGTTAACAACAACTAAAAGCATCAGTGTGTTATCAGCATTGTTCCCAGGCTGAAAGTTGAAAACACAGCCCTGCACCAGCTACTAAGAAGAAAAATAACTGCTACAGCTGAACCCAGGACAGTGACCCCTATCTCTTAATGCATTTTAAGCACGTGAGATACAGATGTGCTCCTTTACCCTGGTAGTACTGCTATTTTGGATTTTGCCTCTAAAAGGGAGCTCACTGTGAGAAACAGACTGTGGTAGAAATGAAACATTGCAAGTGTCATTTACAAATAAACCAGTAACTGTGGTTTTCAACATGTCACGCACCCGTGCTCCAGCGTATTGGGTAAAACTGCCAGAATTTCAGCAGCTTGTAGTGCCTGTTCAGGAACATGTTTCCTCCCATGGCCTGCATGCAAAAGAAAATTACCATCTTTTTGAGCTTGTTCCTGATTTAACGGAATAGGCAGTCTCATACAAAGCCTGAGGATGGGATTCAAGATGCTTAAGCAGGGTGCCTGGCAGGGCTGTATACTTGCACTGTCCCCTGGGCATACAGTTCCCGCCTGGCTGTGTCCATAATGCTGCTCAGTGTAATGGGTCAGATGGAGCTGCAGCCCTATGGCGTGGGCTATGCTGCCTGCCTGCCTGCCTGTCTCCCCTCTGGCCTGGGCAGCCATGTCCAGCCTTCCTCCTCCTCCTCCTCTCCTCCCTAGCTGTTCCTGGCCATGGTGGGGTGCAGGGCCAGCTGGCACCCACCCAAACCTCGGCACAAGGCAAGCACAATGGAGATCTGCGAGATCCAGTGCTTGAAACCATTTCCTGGCCCAGAGTTGGAGGTGGCTGTGTCCTACCCTTAGTTTGTAACATGGGCAAGGTCATAGTTCTTTTTTCCTTGCTTTTTGTTGTCTCATCTACTTAGATTTAAAATTTCAGGGCCATTGTAAATGCAGTTGCTGTCACAATGGGTGGCTGCCCACTGCCCCAGCACAGATAAATACACTTTTTCAAATGGGCTTGCTCAAGCCTCATGCAGAACCCTGTTTTCGCACTCCTTCCTAGTACCTTTTTTTTATCACCAGATTCCTCTTGGACTCTTCTGCAGATTGTTCTTTTTAACTTCCTCCAAATATGATTTCATTCCTTCTTTTGTCTGATGATTTTTTGCCTGATCTCTGTTTTTCAGCAATGCTTGCCTGGGACCTCAATCTGCTGTTGCCCTGAGAAGGAATCGGCTCTAAAGAAACACCCTAAGTGGGAGTTATACTTTTATAACTGGAACCAATATTTTACCCAGTGAATTAGTCCCAGTGGAATGAATGGGACAATTTGCAGGCTTAACATACACACACCGAAGTCCTTCACTAAATCAGGTCAGGTTTTCCCTTTCCCTTTTTAGTTTTAGATTCTCTCCCCTTGTTATTTCCTGGCGGGGGAGGGGCGGGGGGAAGGGGGGAGTAAGGCTGCGCAGTTCTGAGTTACTGTCAGGGCTTAAACCGCAACAAATGTGCACACTGAACTTCCCCTGATTTAGAAGAAATTCTGCAGTTCAAAAAACCTGCAATTTAAAGTCACCACATGAAAACTTGGGTTTGTTGTGGTGAGTGCCAAAGTTGTCTGCAATGTCTGTGAAACTGGGATGTCACTCTCAGGCAAATAGCCCAAGAACACAAAACCTGCAGTCAGAAGGTTTCCAGCAAATGAACCCTCTCTTGCACCACAGAATCATAGAATCACAGAATAGTTAGGGTTGGAAAGGACCTCAAGATCATCTAGTTCCAAACCCCTGCCATAGGCAGGGACACCTCCCACTAAAACACATGCCACCCAAGGCTCTGTCCAACTTGGCCTTGAACACCACCAGGGATGGAGCATTCACAACCTCCCTGGGAAACCCAGCCCAGTGCCTCACCACCCTCACAATAAAGAACTTCTTCCTTACATCCAGTCTAAACTTCCCCTGTTTAAGTTTTAACCCATTCCCCCTCATCCTGTCACTACAGTCCCTAATGAAGAGTCCCTCCCCAGCATCCCTATAGGCCCCCTTCAGGTACTGGAAGGCTGCTATGAGGTCTCCACACAGCCTTTCCTTCTCCAGGCTGGAACAGACCCAACTTTCTCAGCCTATCTTCATACGGGAGGTGCTCCAGTCCCCTGATCATCCTCGTGGCCCTCCTCTGGACTTCTTCCAACAGTTCCATGTCCTTTTTATGTTGAGGACACAAAGAACTGCACACAATACTCCAGGTGAGGTCTCACAAGAGCAGAGTAGAGGGGCAGGATCACCTCCTTCGACCTGCTGGTCACGCTCCTTTTGATGCAGCCCAGGATACGGTTGGCTTTCTGGGCTGCGAGCGCACACTGCCGGCCCATGTTCATTTTCTCATCGACCAGCACCCCCAAGTCCTTCTCCACAGGGCTGCTCTGAATCTCTTCTTTGCCCAATCTGTAGCCGTGCCTGGGATTGCTCCGACCCAGGTGTAGGACCTTGCACTTGTCATGGTTGAACTTCATAAGGTTGGCATCAGCCCACCTCACAAGCGTGTCAAGGTCCCTCTGGATGGCATCCCTTCCCTCCAGCATATCAACCGGACCACACAGCTCGGTGTCATCGGCAAACTTGCTGAGGGCGCACTCAATCCCACTGTCCATGTCAGCGATGAGGATGTTAAACAAGACCGGTCCCAACACCGATCCCTGAGGGACACCACTCATTACCGGTCTCCATCCAGACACTGACCACAACTCTTTGTGTGCGGCCATCCAGCCAGTTCTTTATCCACCGAGCGGTCCATCCATCAAATTGATATCTCTCCAATTTAGAGAGAAGGATGTGATGTGGGACAGTGTCAAACACTTTGCACAAATTCAGGTAGATGACGTCAACCGCTCTACCCCTGTCCATCAGTTCTGTAGCCCCATCCTAGAAGGCCACCAAATGGGTCAGGCAGGATTTCCCCTTAGTGAAGCCATGCTGGCTGTCACCAAGCACCTTGTTGTTTTTCATGTGCCTTAGCACTCCTTCCAGGAGAATCTTCTCCAAGATGTTGCCAGGCACAGAGGTGAGACTGACTGGTCTGTAGTTCCCTGGGTCATCCATTTTCCCCTTCTTGAAAATGGGTGTTATATTTCCCTTTTTCCAGTCATTGGGAACTTCACCTGACTGCCATGATTTTTCAAATATGATGGACAGTGGGTTAGCAACTTCATTTGCCACCTCCTTCAGGACCCACGGATGGATTTCATCAGGTCCCATGGACTTGTGCACATTCAGGTTCTTAAGATGGTCTCGAATCAGATCCTCTCTTGCAGTGGGCCCAAGGTCTTCATTCTCACAGTACCTGCGTCTGCCTTCCAAGACTTGGGTGGTGTGGTCAGTGCGTTTGCTGGTGAGGGCTGAGGCAAATATGTCATTCAGAACCTCAGCCTTCTCCAAATCCAGGGTAGCCAGTTCTCCTGATAGTTTCCGGAGAGGGCCCACGTTTTCCCTAGTCTGTCTTTAATTTGCAATGTACCTATAGAATCCTTCCTGTTATCTTTCACATCCCTAGACAAGTTCAATTTTAACTGGCCCTTAGCTTTCCTAACCTGGTCCCTATCTTCCCGGACAACATCCCTGTACTCTACCCAGGCCTCCTGTCCTTGCTTCCACCTTTTATAAGCCTCTTTTTTCCCTCTGTGCCTCCTCAGCAGCTCCTTATCCATCCAAGGAGGTCTCCTGGCCCTCCTGCTGCACTTCCTTCTAGTTGGGATGCAACACTCCTCAGCTTGTACCAGGTGATCCTTGAATATCAACCAACATCAAATGATTAGGTGTCATAAGAGTTAGCCTAAAGATTCTGTATGAATATCACTGCTTTCTTCCTGTTTAAATTTGTTTCTTTCTAAACCAATTTCCATCAAGAATAAGAGGAAAACAAAATCCTTCTATTTGTTAAATTAGCCTAAAGCAAGCAAACTAAAACTTCTCAGTGTTGTCCATTGCAATTCATTATCCTGGTGCATTACTCTTTTTCCTTTTTTTTTTTTTTTTTTATCCTTTCCATTGCCTGACTAATATTCTTTGAAGACTACGTCATCAGTAAACCACTCTGGTGAGGTTTAGAGGGCCTAGAATAATGAATAACATTTAGGTGCATTTTATAAGTAATATTTTTCCTGCAGTTTGGGAATTGATTTATGAAATTGGAAATCCTCCAATTTCATCAACTATATGGTTTCTTAAACCAATTCTTCTTATTGTCATGGTAACACCTTTAGATCTGGCACAGTTAGCAAGCTTTCTTGCCAACTTATTGCTTTTGATGCAAATGAAGCATCTCTCAACTTGCACATTAACAGAATTCTTGTATAAGAGGGTTATAAGTTTTCTACCATCCTGTTAAACTAGTGCAATATCAGCTTTACAGTGAGAACCACTCAGTTGAGTTTTATCTATGTGATGTTATGTTAGGTTTTTTTTAACTCTAAGCCATGGATATTTTTCTTCATAATGCTTCTTGAAAATGTGTTAGAATTTAGAGGACTGATGATCACACCTCACAAACAGAGCTGTCATTAGCTTACATAAGCAAGTAAAAGGTCAGTCCTGCTTAGCAGCTTGGAGGAACAGATCCTAATGCCAAAAACAGTCAGTGAAATCAATAAGCAGATGTGCTAAAACTCATGGAACAAACTAAAGAACTTTGAGCGAGGGGTAGAATTTTCATAATCACCCCTGTGACAAAGTGTCCACATAAAAACAGCTATTGAGAAGCCTAACCTGTATGGTCACCAAATCTCATGATGCTTAACTCACCTTCATTTCTAGCTCAGTGCCAGCAAGCTTTCTGACTTACCTCTAAACAACCAGCCCCTGGGACATTTCTAGTATCTTGTTGGTGGGACTCCTAATGGAATTAAACTGTAATACCTTGCACTCTGCTAGGGATGAATGTATGGATAAAAAGATGCCAAGGCAATTGTCTTTTTCACAGATTCTTAACTCTCTTTAGAAGTAAAAGCCAGAGTAGTAACTTTCTGGAGGCTCTAGGCAGAGCAATACCCCAAGACAGAGTGTGTAAAATTTGAAAAGCATAAAACAAAATCCTTATCAGCTTCAAAAAGGATGAACAATACAACTTGTAGCAAAAAAATAATAAATTAATGTAGCTAAAAATATTGCTAATAGTACATTACAAATGACATTTGAAAAATGGGAATTAACTTGCAAATAAAATCTATTCCTTCTACAGGCTTCCCTCTCTTGTGTTGGGTGATATATATTGAACAGGAACATTTGTATTTAACATCAGACCTCTAATGTTCTTCCAAAGGTGATTTCTCAGCCTAGGTATTGTATCTGTAGTGCAGAGGAGAGAGGAGGAAGAAAGATGGTCCTGGAATTTCCCAGAATTTAAGAGCAAGGGCAGAATCTCCCAAAATCCTTTCAGCAAACATATGCTCAGGGATCACTTCATGTAGTGTTGGTCCAACTCTTGGGACAATGGCTGACTGCTCCTTTCTATCTAATGTAGAAGAGCATAGAAAGCATCACCTCCAAATGTCTGCAGGGTTCTGAGTGGGTATGTCAGTGTCTTTTCTCTATAAAGCGGACTCATGCAAAAATGTGTAAGACTAATTGTGCTTCCTTTCTTCTTGTTGTTTTTTGTTTGCTTATTTTTTGTTGGTGGTTTGTTTCTTTGGGGGGTTTATTTTTTCTTTGTTTTTTAATTGTGAGAAAACATCAGCTTAAAGTTAGGTATTCAAAGCTAAATATGTAAATTTTATTTGCTTGTTGTGCCCTAACTCTGCCCTGATCTCTCTTTAGGGTCATAAAAGCATGGGGAAGTAAGTTCTGGGTCTTTGTGAGCATTTCTGAACCCTTTGGAATATTTTTATTCCTACATGCTACAGCTCATTTTGAGATACCAAGTGTGGTATCTGCAGCAGGTTAAGGAACCCAGCACTACTTAATTTTGCAGGCTATATTTGGTGGCAGTTTGATAGACACTGCAAGAATCCTTTGAATCATCCTGGTGGTGGGTGTAGAGTAGATGGCTGGTCATACATAGGCAGGGGTTTCTGCCTTGCCTTTTTGCAAGGTTAGATACACCTTGAGCAGGCTGAACTGGAGGGGGTGGTTCCCATGTTTCTGCTCCAAGAAATTTGATGGTGAGCACAAAAGCTATAGAAAATAGAAACTTTTTACTCAGTCAGGACTCTGTTGGGGTGTCTTGGAGAAAGACGGACAAAAGTTTAGAGGCACCCAGTAGGAGAGAGATGCACAGAACTGTTAAATCAGATTTTCAGTGTGGCACTAGATAGGTGGCCTGGAGAGTAAATAACTTTACGCTGGCTCAGACCATTTTCACACATTCAAGCATGTGTTTTCAGAAAGAGGTGAAAAATTAACTTAAAACAGTTCCTCTAATTTAGGAGATCTTTCCAAATGCTGTCACATGCAGAAATGGTATAGATATCACTATTTATGAACCAACAGCTTTCATGGAGCTTAAATATAAAAAAATATATATATTTTTTTGCTATTTCTAAAGTATACAATTTGAAAAGCAAAAACATTTTTCTCACTTCTATTCTATAGACTGAATATCTGTCGCTCCTTTTCATGAGATCAGCCTGGAGCTGCTAAACCCTAATTCCTTCAACACACAACATCCACAGTGCCAGGGAGGGATTGCCTGGGCTGGAGCTTCCAGAAACATGCACCCCAGCACTGTGCAGCTTTTTGTACTTCTCTTTCAGTTTCAGTGGGAAAATAAAAGTAATTAGAAAGCTCCATTTGGCACCAATGCTGCAAGTTTGAAGGTGACCTAAACTGCAAATTATTTCCCCCCCTCTCCCTTCTTCTCCATGACACTCACAATCTAAATCTAAAATCTGATCATCTCTAGCATGGTGCTGTTTGGAACTGAGCTTCTGCAGTTGATGCACATTCCTGTTATACTTTGAAACTGTTGATAAAAGATCTTGAAATATTTATGTTGGACATCTCTATGTCAATACTACTACATCCTCACTGTTGCCAAATTCAGTCTCGTTTTATTATTTTGATATATGGTGGGTTACTGTAGAGCACTTGCTTCTGTATTCCTTCAAATGCTTCAGTTATTCTATAGTTCCTCTCAGAGTCGTTTGCTGCAGCTGTGGCATTACTCATGGCTATCCCTTAACCTAAGTAGTTTGGTTTATGTACCCTGGGAGAAGGAAGCATGGGATAGAGAATATATTGTGATACAGCCCACACTGCAAACTCTGCAGCAGAGGTGGGCCAGAAGAGTGTTTGTGAATCTGATTTTAGAGGTCTTTGCTGCTGGGAGGGGGCAGTGTTTTAGTTGCTGCTCTTTAGAGGGTTGTCCAACATCTAGTTGATATAAATAGAGCCACTGGGAGAAACAGAAAAAGATGAACTAGCTGACTCAATGTTTGACTTATTGCCCAACATAATGAAAGTTATGCATATTATTATATATATTATCAGAAGAGCTTCTGTAAAATTTAATTCATTCCTCCCAAATATGTTCAATTTCACAAAATTGGCAGGAACAAAAAAACAAATCAGAACAAAACAAAGCAGCATCATCTTCCATGAAGAAAAAAAAAAAAAGGGAGTTGAGAAAGATGCCACATCAAAAAGATAAAACCAAGGTCTAGCATTTAATTTTAGGGTTTGGGGTTTTGGGGTTGTTTTCTTGTTTGTTTGTTTGGGTTTTTTTCTTCTGGTGGTTTTACAATATGGGGTGTGATTACAGGTGACTTAAGACCCCATTTTGGTGTTCATGTTCCCCCAAGTGCCAGATCAAGCTCTTTATGCCCATGGGTAGTACAGCAATAATGTTCCTGACAGGGAGTTCCTGATCCCTCATGTCAATTACAGCAGTCTCAGAGAGGCTTTTCTATATTGACATAAAGGTGTTTGGACAGCTAGGCTCAGTGCACCAACAGCCTCTGCCTGGTCCCATGCCAGGAGTGGAGAGGGGTGGGCACTGGCTGCTGGTGCCCATGTTGGTGTCCCACATTCAGCCACTGCAGTAAATGCTCTTGGGATTCCTCAGGGCTTCTCCAACAGCCCTGGCAGCCCACTTGACCATCTGTGGTTAACCCAACCTATGCAGTGCTGTCTCCCAAAGTGCCAGCCAGGCAAAGACCATGCTATTGCAGAGGGAAGTACAGGCATTTCAATGCCTGTGGAGGGCAGGATGTGTGGAGGACTTCTTCGGCTGCAGATCAGCTCCACAGAGCAGGGCATGCCCTGCCCTGTCCGCCTTTGTGCATTAAATTGGTTAATGCTCTGTGAAATGAATGGGAGTTAATTCAGAGCAGATAGCAGAGAGGCTTGGTTTTAATGCGCAATTGGAAGGATGTTGGCACACATTTTTTGACTGATTGTTGCTCTCTGCCTTGATGAACTAAGCAGATACTGTACTATGAAAAGGAAGAGAAAGCTGAAACTTGGAATAATGCCCCTGTTTGTCTCACAGCATGCTGCTGTTCATGATGTTGAGTTGGTGACAGTCCTACTCTGCTTGGAGAACACAGACGTAGACTGCCGTTATGGGAGGATGAGCCTGTTGTTATCTGGCAGGGCTGGTGAGAAAGGAAAGGAAGGTTAATTCTGGCCAGATGGGAGATACTGTCTCAGTGTGAGAAAAGGGTGTGTAGAAGCAGATTATGTTCTGACAAAAGAAGTGAGAGCCCTACAGTAGGTGTCACAGGCAGGACAACAAGTATTGTCAGGAAATGCCTGGCTCTGAGAGGAAGTTGAGGGGACCTTTCTGTGGATGAACACGCTTGTCGTAAAATGTGCTTATTGACAGGTTCTGCAAATGTATCAGGCAAAGAGAATCCAACCTTCTGTAAGAAGACAGGGAAGTCCTTCAGCTGAACAGTGTTTTAATTTCAAACAGTTTCATATATGTATTCTCTGGGGTTAGACCAATCAAGATACTTTCTATGTGTTAAGACTGAATGTTTGGGGGAACAAGATCATAGGGAGGAGCCCAAGGCCTGTACATTTGAATGCTGGAAGGAGTCTGCTCAACACCTTGGAAGTGGGGTTTTGGTAATAGGAGGGAACAAGACCTGAATGTTAATTTTCTCTGAAATGTTACTGCCCTTATGAGCAGACAGGTAGTAACAGGTGAGTAACCTAGTTCTGTATGAAACTTCTAGAAAATAGTAATAGTAGTGAGGAAAACCTTTTTAACTAAAAAATATGTGAAAGAATGCAGATAAGGGGGTGTAAAAATAATACAAGTAAAAGTGGAGAACGAAAGGGAAGATTGCCCAAGAGGTTAAAATTATAGTAAAGCCTTACAAGTGCACGCAGAACCAAAGGGTCAGCAGAGAAGCCATCAGCGCTCTGACAGCTACTGAGCAAAGCACAGTTTGCTGATGGGGCTGATGGATGTCACTGTGGGTGCTGCATGGATGCAGACCCTCAACAGTGTGTTATCAGTGGAATCCATCTTCCAGATTTGTTGCACTTCTGTGTTTTTTTTCTTTTGCTAAAATCTGACCATGCTATTGTAAATGGCATAAATTATCTCAGATGCCTAAAAGCAGGTATCTGAAAATGTTATAGATTATAATAAATTGCAGATCAGTTATGGACATGGAGCAGAGCAGGGCAGTATCGCTGTTGTGAGATCAAACCCAAATCTGAGACAGGGTGTTTGTTGCTCCATACTTGGGACTACATGAATTCAGTGCTGCTGTTTGCAGATATGAACTCTGCCCTGTCTGATCTCTTCACTGTCCTTCACTGGGCTCATGGAGATGTGACCTGAAGAGGACAGTATCAGGTCAGCGAAAGTCAGCTTAACCACATTACTATTGTGTTCTGGTAGATTTAATGAGGAAGAAATAAACCACATGGAGAAAAAAAGCAAAGAAAAAGGAAGATGTGAAACAGAAGTGTGAGTGGAGGTCACAGAGAACAGGCTGAGAGGGTTAAGCACAGATTGAATATGAAGCACGGAGAAGATGAGACTGGAAAAGAGAGGGTTAGTGCAACCACCAAGTGACATGGTGTCCTGGTTTGAGCAGCAGCAGTCAGTTTTCTCCTTCTTAGGAGCTAGTACAGTGCTGTGTTTTGATCTTTTGGCCTGGGAACAGTGCTGATAATGCCCATGTTTTCAGTTGCTGCTCGAATGTTTGGTCTGGCCAAGGACTTTCTGAGCCTCATGCTCTGCCAGGGAGGAGGGGAGGCTGGGAGGAAGCAGAGACAGGACACCTGACCCAAACTAGCCAAAGAGGTATTCCATACCACAGCACGTCATGCCCAGGATGTAACGGAGAGTGACCCGGAAGGGCTGGGGGGACTGCAGGGTTGGAGAAGGTATTGGTCGGTGCTCGGCTGGGGGGAGTGGGGCGAGTTACTGGTCGGCTGGTGTTGAGGTGTTGTATTCTTTCCTCTTGTTATTTCCTTTATCATTATTATTATTGGTGGTAGCAGTAGTGATCTATGTTATATCTTAGTTACTAAACTGTTCTTATCTCAACCCGTGGGAGTTGCATTCTTTTCGATTCTCCTCTCCGTCCCTCCAGGAGCAGGGGGAGGGCAAGAAGGGGGGGAGTGAGTGAACGAGGTTTGTGGTTCGGTTTAAACCACGACACATGGGCAGAGAAAGTGAAGGGCTGACTGTACAAATAGCTGCTAGTCCAAAGTGACTGGAGTCAGCCTTAAGGTGGGGACATCAGATACAAGAACTGTCTGTAAGCCTTCTTTTTTCTCTTTTGAATCATGGATTGAAATTTCCATTGTCCCATTTTTACCTTTCCCTTCTTCTCCATTATTGTTGCAATATCTGGTGGGGTTTTTTTGGTTTGGTTTGGTTTGGCTTGTTTGTTTTTTTTTTTATTTGCACTGCTTTTATGTGAAAATGAATATGGAAGCAAAATGGGAAACAATTTTCATTTCCCATTGCATTTTCACAGGACAGTGAGGTAGGTGTGGAATCAACTACCTCCTCATCTGAGTCATGATTTCAAACTGAAAGGACTCTTCCTATATCTCTATTTAGAAGTATAATCCAGAATCAATTAATCTGAGGATCATAGGCAATACAAATCATTTTCATCCTATCCTAGATGAATAAAGTAAATTTTCCTTCTCTGCCTGCACTATCAGAGCTATATTGATGGGCATTGCTACAATGTGCATGGTTTTCATCACCTCCGAGAAGTTAAATCCGCCATGTCTTTACCACACCAAATAATAACAAGAAATCATGCTTTAAGTATGTACCTGTGTAAGCTCTTTTTATGAGACAAAAGGGCTTCCTGGTCCCTTTTGGTATCATTTATTTGGAAATAAGAAATAAGGTATTGTTTGGCTGGGGGGGGGGGATATAATTCCTTAATTACCTGAGGCATGTCTGAGTTATTTTGGAAAGGTTGTTTCGAACAGCATGGTATCAGCTCTGCAACTGTAAAGATCAAGAACCAATAATATAAGACCCAGTTTGTTCTGGCAAATAACAACCTGGGTCAAAGGGGTTGGAGGGAAGGCAGTAAACTGAATTTACCCAATGGCAAAATACTCAGATATTCTTTCTGAAAATACCGTTTCAGCACTGTTGATGCTCAGGTGTTAGAGGTAATAAACTGGGGGGATAAAACAACGGAGATAAATGAAGTGGTTGTGCAGATGGTAGTGGTGCTGGCTGCAGGAACGAAGAGGAGTTTTAGAGCCCATGTGTTTTTTGCACCTTCCACACTTGCTGGTGTTTGAGTTCTTGGCAAATGGCTGTGCCATCTCTTTCTGGTACTGGGGCAACATTCCTGCTGGGTTTTCCCAAACAGCTTTGCCCTTCCTATCTCTCATTATTTTGTATTTCTTTCTATCAATCAGCTCATTCTAAGACAAAACTTGCTTGTCCATGCAGCAGTAACTTCACCATCACCATCACGTTTTGTGAAGAACAACAGAAAAATAAAATCACTTTTGGTCAGAATATGATTATTTTCTAATGGGACTTTAAAATGAGTTTTTAAAATCATGGTAGAGGACTGCAGGCAAAGAGTTTGTTTCAAGTGCTTCCAGTGATAGTATGACTGAATATGTATGATTTTTTTTTTTTAAGAATTACAAAACTATGAATTTGTGATGAAAGGCTTGATGGCTTTATTCATAAGTGCTAGTTGATGCTATTTAAGTAGGATTCAATTAAATCTTCATAAAATGAACAGTGAAAAGGCATGACATGAACTGGGGCCCAGGAAGGCAAATTGCCATCTATGAACTATTCCATGGATATCAGATTACTTTTCATAGCTGCAAAAATGTGCTTAGCTTAAACATATTGGGCCAAATTCTGTTCTCACGTGTGTATAATATTGAACTAAGTAAGTGCAATATTTGGGTAAATCTATTTCATATAATTAGTTGATGGTCCTGGAGGGGAAAGAAACCATCACTAATCTAAATATTGGCATATTCTATTTTTCAAACAGATGTTCAGACTCTTATATTTTGGCATCCCAAGATGAAAAGATAGTGGAGTTGCACAAGACAGTTTTTATGGAGACTGTCAAAGGAAGTGAGAAAAATCTTGGGCCAAAATTTAAACAAGTTCTATATATAGTTTCCCACAAATCTCTGATCCTGAGAGCTGTGGGGAATTCCAATGACTTTCCACTTCTCCATCACAAAGTTTGCCGGATTGGGGCCCTAAAAATGCAACACAGTTCTGGCTTTGTTGAGGTAAATGGCAAAATGCCTTTGGCATAGACAGTCAGGCTTTTCACTATCATTTTCAAAGGCTGAATTAAACCCACCTCCCCCCACCCCATCCCTTTTTTTTTCTTTTTTAATTTTTTCCCAAAGCTAGATCAATCTCTTGATATTTTACCAAGGTTTAAATTTGAAACCTGAAGTAATTTTTGAACTTGACAGGCTTCTGCAGCTTTCAAATGTACAGTAAAATAGAGAAGATGTGTTATTGCCAGAATATGGATCCATGGTATCTTATTTGCTTAAAAACAAAACTAAAATCTTACCCACTGATTTAAAAAAAAATAAAAGTATCTTTGTTATGCATTTACTCCCAACAGTTTTTAATACAACGGAAGACTGAAAGTATTACAATTATTGTATATTCTGAATTGGCTTGTAAAACTGCATTGATATTTACTAGAAAAACAATTTCCCTAGTTCCTTTCAGAGTTTCTAACTTGTTTTTTTTTTTTCCTCTTGTCATGGTTTAAGCCCAGCCCGTCACTCAGAAACCAGGCAGCTGTTCGCTCACTCCACCTCTTCCTCCCCCTGCTCCCGAAGGGATGGACAGGAGAATAGAAAGAATGTAACTCCCACGGGTTGAGATAAGAACAGAACTAAGGTATAACACAAAACCACTACTGCTACCACCAATAATAATAATGATAAGGGAAATAACAGGGGAAGAGAATACAACCACTCGCCACTTGCCGACCGATACCCAGCCCGACTGAGCAGTGATCTAACCCTTCTGGGTAGCTGCCCCCAGTTCATATAATGGGTATGATGTGCTGTGGAATGGAATACCTCTTTGGCTAGTTTGGGTCAGGTGTCCTGTCTCTGCTTCCTCCCGGCTTCCCCTCCTCCATGGCATCCTCCCTGGCAGAGCATGAGACTCTGAAAGTCCTTGGTCAGAGTAAATATTACCGAGCAGCAACTAAAAACATTGGTGTTATCAGCGTTGTTCCAGGCTGAAAGTCAAAAACACAGCACTGCACCAGCTACTAAGCAGGAGAAAAATGACTGCTACTGCTGAACCCAGGACACTGCTTTACACTTAGTGTTAGGAAAACATTAAGCCAGCTTCATGAGAAGCTGAGATAGATAAAGTAATGCTAAATAATTTGCCCAAATCATAGTGCCAAAATTGTGTGGCAGAATGGGGAGTAGAGGTGCTATCTTGTACTTAGTCCAGCCTCATAGGCCATCTTACCCTTTCCAGCTGTGCTTCAAAATAGAATATATACTGAACCAAAACCACTCCTACTTAAAATAGTAGCCATAATTCCCTTTTCACCCAAGTTATACAATGATACAACAATACTGACATCAGCAAAGTGTCTTTTGATTTACTGCAGAGTAGAAGGCCCATAGATTTAATAAGAAAATAAAAATACATATGGGTCAAAGATATTAACACTATCAAGCACATTACCAGCATGTAGTAATAATGGAAAAAGAAATCTCAACACTATCCTCTCTCCCTGTGGAAATTTGTATCCAAATCTCTGTTTATACAGTGTTGTGACTTAAAATATTGCCAGCTATAGCAAAGATTTAAAACAGTATGACCTTCCTCCAAAACTTATTGCAGGATGGGCAGACAAGGAGTATCCCAAGCTAGCAGATGTTTGGGAGGCTCTGTCTCTAAACTAACTGATAAGTAGAAGTATGGTGTGAAATAACTCATTCATGTTTAGTGGGGCCACTAAATCCTGTTATCTCACCACAGACTTACAACACAAACATTGTTCTTTAAAGCTAAAGATACTTTAGAAGACTAGTGTGAAACAATTTACTCATGTTTAGTGGGGCCACTACATTCCACAGACTTGCAACATAAACATTGTTCTCTTTCTACAACCTAAGTTAAGCTAAAAAGTACTTTATGTTTTCCAGGCACTAGCTTTTCTTATACCAAGTCCCCCCCTCTTTCCTTTACCTTTACAGATTATTTTACTATGTGACTCCATTTTGCTCAAGAGTTCTGGCCCTTTTTAACTTGTTGTCTAATCTTGTGTCTTTAGCGAGCTTTGTTTCTGTTATTGTAAACTCATACAGTTATATCCACATAACCAAACCTATGATTTGCGAAAGCAAATACATTTATGTGTTTATCACAATTCCCCCCTTTTTCTTTTTCTTAATCCATTTGGCTTGAGCCATAATTTCAATTTCTGGCTTTTCTCATTCGCTCATTTTTTTCGAAGATTAATTTTGCCTCCTCAAACGGCTCATCATGAGACCGAATTTTTAACATTCTAATTTTTGATTCTATTCCCTCAGGAGTAATTATTTCAAACCGTAATTGCTCTATGGTCCTACGGACCATTCTACTCATCAAGGGAACAACACGAGGTACAACAAGTAAACCAGTTATTAGCAAAACAAAACCCAGCAGAATTCCTCTTAACCCCCCAAAATTCCACCAGTTACCGTTCCACCATTTTTCCATATCCAAGTTAAACCCTTTCCAGGTTTGAACGGGAACATGTACGACCTTTTTCATTTCAGTAATTATCTTCTCAATAGCTTTTCCTTCATCATCTATCTGTAAACAACAGTTAGTTTGAATTTCCCACACACAACCCTTCCTGGGCCAAGAGGTAATCCAGGGCTAAGCGATATACCGCTGTGCGGATTTTGCTATTCTGTTTGGCTAATATGGTTAATGCATCACCAGTTTTGTTAGTCACAATTTCCAGGACTGCTTGCAGCCTAATTATGTGATTTAACATATATATAGGAGTCCAGTATTCCCAGGATCCATCCTCAGCCCAGGAGGCAGAAGGGTAATATGCAATAATTCGCTCTGGGGGCCACTGATCATTTTTCCAGTTTCCAATCTATAGGCCCCTTTTTGCCTTGGATATTTCAGATACATCAGAATAGACTGTCACCCCTAATCATCCCCCCCTACATATTGGTAATAAAAAGAAACTTGGCTGGATGGCTCCCAAAACTCATGTTCCGGTCCAATTCCCGGGTAATTCAGAGTATGCATATTTTCCACAGAACCAATATAGTCCTTCTGGAGCTTCCCACTTATCCCCAGGATTCTTATTTAAAGTCCAAATTTTCCCTCCATCTGCAATACCCGAAGGATGGCCCCAAGTTGTCCATTTTTTTTACTATTTCATTCCAAATTCTACTGGTTTTAAAAGTTAAATCCCCCAATGTTTTTTTCCTTTGTCTCCCAGGGGGCTTTTGCCAGCAGTTTTGGCCAATGATACTCATTTGTAGTGCCCATTGTTTCGCTCTCTGGACTTTGCTTGAGTTCCTTATATTATTGTCAGTGATATTAATTTCTTTCGACTCCCAAGGCCATTGTTCCCCCATATTGGTACCTCCACAGGCATAACAATTACTTATATTGAGTATCAGCCATTCATGGGAGTAGGTTTGCACCCATTCCATACTTCCACATCCCCCTGACCACTTACCACTGTCTATTGCTTCACAAGCATCAAAAATTATGCTTGCTGAATTATTTATGTTGGTAATTTCAGTTCGCCCTACTACTATTCTGTCTTTCCCCAGGGACCGCACTTCCAACCACCATTCCTTTACTTTTGCTTTAGGATCATAACAGATTATCTTGCCTTTAACATTACATCTGACGCACTCTGTATTGTTATGGGTACACATCTCGAGCGGGGTTCCACTGCATTAATAATGGGTGTGATAGATTAAAGTTTGCATGGTCAAGTGTCCACTCAAAGTGGCCTTTATACATTCCATGCAATTGGAGGAGGCTCGTACTCGTGATAGGAACAGGAGCCATAAGATGATCAGAGGTCCAGTATGACATACACCTCCACCCCTCCGACCTGTGGGATTGCTGCCCACAGCCGAGGTATGTTTGTGCTTCTCGGTGGCAGGCATAGAGGCCAACCTGGGCTTGCCCTCGGCCATCTTATTTCCTCCTATTCAATTTTCACACAAACTTTATTCACAGACCCTTATAGTGGATTCCCACTTATCTTCAGTTACCTCCCACTCCGATGGTACCAGTAACTCCTAGCCACAGAGTAAGTACGTCAGCATCTCGTAATAGCTGTCTATATGAATTTTTATGACACGGCATGCAACTCAGCTGTCTATTATGGGAGCTGCAATAGTACTTCTGCTTACAAGTCTTACACCGACAGAACACCCAACCAGTGTGTCTTGTATTGGGGTGTCTTAGACAGGAGATATATATATACACATTGGTGAAGGCTCTCGTTCCTCTATTAAAGGATCACAAGCCCAAGCCAGTTCCCATGTATATCTGAATAATATAATCCAGATCCACATGACATCCCTCTCTCTAAATTGGAGAGATATCAATTTGATGGATGGACCGCTCGGTGGATAAAGAACTGGCTGGATGGCCGCACACAAAGAGTTGTGGTCAATGGCTCAATGTCCGGATGGAGACCAGTAATGAGTGGTGTCCCTCAGGGATCGGTGTTGGGACCGGTCTTGTTTAACATCTTCGTCGCTGACATGGACAGTGGGATTGAGTGCACTCTCAGCAAGTTTGCCGATGACACCAAGATGTGTGGTCCGGTTGATATGCTGGAGGGAAGGGATGCCATCCAGAGGGATCTTGACACGCTTGTGAGGTGGGCTGATGCCAACCTTATGAAGTTCAACCATGACAAGTGCAAGGTCCTACACCTGGGTCGGAGCAATCCCAGGCACAGCTACAGATTGGGCAAAGAAGAGATTCAGAGCGGCCCTGCAGAGAAGGACTTGGGGGTGCTGGTCGATGAGAAAATGAACATGAGCCGAAAGTGTGCGCTCACAGCCCAGAAAGCCAACCGTATCCTGGGCTGCATCAAAAGGAGCGTGACCAGCAGGTCGAAAGAGGTGATCCTGCCCCTCTACTCTTCCCTTGTGAGACCTCACCTGGAGTATTGTGTGCAGTTCTGGTGTCCTCAACATAAAAAGGACATGGAACTACTGGAACAAGTCCAGAGGAGGGCCACGAGGATGATCAGGGGACTGGAGCACCTCCCGTATGAAGACAGGCTGAGGAAGTTTGAAGACAGGCTGAGGAAGTTTGAAGACAGGCTGAGGAAGCTGGGGCTGTTCAGCCTGGAGAAGAGAAGGCTGCATGGAGACCTCATAGCAGCCTTCCAGTACCTGAAGGGGGCCTATAGGGATGTTGGGGAGGGACTCTTCATTAGGGACTGTAGTGATGTCGTGAAAGGAAGACTTGGACGACTCAATATGAGTTACCAGCAAGCTTCGTTTATTGGGCTTCTAGCTTCGGTTAATATAACAGTGAATATGCAAATACTAGGCACTTGATTGGTTCTGGCACAAATAAGGCATTGTGTAAGCTCTATGTTTTTGCAGCTACACCGTGCACCCCCCCACCATCTTCCTTCTCATGCACTTATCACTTAGTGGCCTTGGCTGTGATTGGTCATAGTATGTTGCTGTTTGCCGGTGTCCTTCATTCCCTCATTATCTGGCATGAGAGGTTTGCACCATGTTCTACACAGATGTCTTGTTTCAGCTCGTTGATGGGAACGTGACCTTTTGACCTTTTTTGACAAGCCAATCCTCCACATAGTGACAGGACAAGGAGTAACGGGTTAAAACTTAAACAGCGGAAGTTTAGATTGGATATAAGGAGGAAACTCTTTCCTGTGAGGGTGGTGAGACACTGGAATCGGTTGCCCAGGGAGGTTGTGAGTGCTCCATCCTTGGCAGTGTTCAAGGCCGGGTTGGATGAAGCCTTGGGTGGGATGGTTTAGTGTGAGGTGTCCCTGCCCATGGCAGGGGGGTTGGAACTAGATGATCTTGAGGTCCTTTCCAACCCTAACTATTCTATGATTCTATGATTCTATCCTCAAATTGGGGAATATTACCTCACCAGGAAGAGAAACGGAGTTTCCTCTAAGTATCCCACAAGAGAATTTGAGGCCAGTCATATAAGCTCACACTTAACCTTTGGTCTCCTTGTGTTTGCAAGTTATTACCTATATATTACTACATAGTCCTCTTCTTGAGAGTCATTTTGGTGTCATCTGGTGCAGGTACGACAGTCCACTCCGTAGGTTCTTCCACAGGTACTTTAATCCTGCTGGCGTGGGTCCATCCTCTTTCTCTGGTCCAGACCGCAGCTTCCGTCGTCAGCAATACCTGAAAGGGACCTTCCCACTGCGGAGTTAAACATTGCTCTCTCCAGGTCTTAATCAATACCCACTCCCCGGGATTAATGTTATGAATTTTAAAGTCTAAAGTCTAAAGTTTAAAGTCTGGGGAATCCATCCATTTGATCTTAAATGTTCCAGAGTCTGAGCTATTGTGGTGATATATCTTCTGATACTCACCTCTCCTTCTTCATAAGTAGCGGTCTCCTTTTGGGCTGTCATAAAAGGTAATCCAAACATAATTTCATAAGGAGATATCCCTAAATCCGTTCTGGGTTGTGTTTGAACTCATAACAATACTAAAAGCAAACACTTTACCCAGGACATTTGGGTCTCAATCATTAGTTTAGCTCATGTTTGTTTCAAGGTTTGATTCATTTTTTTTTCACTCCTCCTGAGCTTTGAGGATGCCATGGGGTGTGCAATTCCCATTTTATCCCCAAGGCTTGGGTTACTTATTGTACAATTTTTGATGTAAAATGTGTTCCCCTTTCTGAGTCAATTCTGCTAATCATCCCATATCCAGGGATAACTAGTTCCAAAAGAGTTTTTGATACTGTATTTGCTGTAGCCCTGACAGCTGGAATAGCTTCCACCCAATGACTTAAGTGATCTACTATTACTAATAGGAACTTCCACCTCTGCACAGGAGGGAGTTCAGTGAAATCTATTTGGATGCTTTGAAAGGGCCGCATTGCCAATTCACATCCCCCGGAGGTAGTTTTTCTTATAAACTTTTTATTCACTCTTTGGCAAGTCATGCATTTATCAGTTATTTGTTTCGCTAACCCCAAAATTCCAATACATCCATACTCCCTTAAAAAGTGGTCACACAGGGCCTGTGTGCCCCAGTGAGTCTTTTGATGTATGTTTTCTAATATCTGTCTGGTCAGTGGTTTATTAAGGAGTTGCCTCCCATCAGGGAGTTTCCATTTCCCATGTCGATTCTGTTCTCCTCCTATTTTTCTCAACTCTTTCTCTTCTGACTCACTGAATTTTGTAATCTCCAATTCCTATTCCTCAAGTAACAGAACCAACATGACTCTCTCGATTCCGTTTTCTGCTGCATCTCTAGCTTCTTTGTCTGCTAGATTATTTCCCCTTATTTTTTGTGTCATTCCTCTCTGATGTCCCCTAACATGCACTATAGCTGTTTCTTCAGGTAATTTTAATGCTTCCAAGACTTCCAGGATAAGCCCTCCATGAATCACCCCCTTCCCTTTTGAATTTAAAAGTCCCTGTTCTTCCCAAATTTTCCCAAAGGTGTGCACTACACCAAATGCATATTTTGAGTCAGTATAAATAGTTCCCTTCCTATGCGCTAGGTATTCTAAAGCTCTTTTCATAGCATATAGCTCACACGTTTCAGCAGACCAATCTGAGGGTAATTTCCCTCTTTCAATGATTTGCCTCTTTTCTCTGTTAAATAGCTCATACCCTGACATCCTTTTTCCCTGTAGACATCTAGACGATCCGTCTACATATATTCTTTCACCCTCCAGGAGAGCCTGTTCCATTAAATCCTCCCGAATCTTAGTCTGGTATTGTATAACTTCTAAACAGTTCTGGCTTAAACTTTCTTTTTGCTCCCCATATAAGAACTGAGCAGGGTTTAGACTTTTGTCCACCATTAATGTTAAATCATCGTTATTAATTAATACCACTTCATACAAATAAAAGAGTTTGTCCAGTGAGGGTCCAGCAAGCCCTCAGTCCCGTCTGCTAAAGTCTGTTCCCACTTGTTTGCCTGCCCCAGCACTCATCCCATGCTCAAACACAGGAGCTGCGTGAGCTCCCCCTCTTTCCCCCTTTTTTTTTTTTCCTCACAGTTGCTTACCCTGCTCTGCAGAGGCTGCGGATGCCTGCCTCTGCAACAGCACTTCTGGTTTAACCCTTTCCTGACTCTGAATGTGAGTCTGCTGCTTTTTGCCAGTGACAACAATCTCTCATTAATATCAGATAGGACAGATGCAGAGGGTATTCTTTTCGGAGGTACTTGTGATACATAATTCTCTAACCTATCTTCCTGATTATTGTTTTTTAACTTTAAACACCTTTCCCCAAATACTACAGTCTGGACAACATCTCTCCATCTTAACTCAAGGGGGGGCACAAAATTACAAAATGGAATATATAAACCTTTAGAATCAGTTTTAAGTAATATTAAGTTTGATGGCTTTGTAACAGTAGCAATGGAAAATTACTGAGGTGCATGATACATAGAAAAAAATAGAGTGCAGCTAGAGAACATGCTGAGAATTCTTGTGCAAGATAAATCATTATAGTTGACATAGTTTTAAGAAAAACAGTCTAGAAGAACAGGACACAGGGATAAGGAGTATCTGGGAATGGCAGGTGTCCAGGATGGGCTACAGTTAAACCAACTGATAAGTAGGAGGACAGGAGGATTATTATGTCTCCTGTGCTAACGAACCAATTGAGCTGGTATAAGAATCTACTGGGCGTGCTTCAAAGGCTGCCAGAAGTGATGAAGATTGTTGGAAGAAGTAAACGACCCTCAGAGACCACCACCACAATTCTGTATGCATGCGAGGAACTCCCTGGAAAATTATGTAATCCATAGGTAGCCTCATGAATATGTATGTATGCCCAGAGACTATATAAGGACGGCTTGTGTAGCAATAGGGGAGACACATGTTAGTTGGAGCTATCCCCCGTGTATCCCAGCACCACAATAAAGAATACCTGCTTGTCAGCTTGAAAACTTTGTTGGCAAGTTTGTTCCTGGAGTTTTCTCTGAATCAACTTTCAGTTTTTCCCTGTCCTTTTCCAAAGCAAAATTAAGGGATCTGGCAGAGCTACACTAATTTTACATTCAGTCTGTCATGCCGGGTGGTTTCTTAAATTGAAAACCATATCTGCATACATTATTTCATCCCATTTTCCTTGTCCCCTCAAAACAACATTAATTGTAACAATGTATTATTGTTCAGAGTTCCATTTTTAGGCTATTTTTCCTGACCTTCCAAAGTATATAAAGGTCATCATTGGTTACAATATTTTATCAATTTTTCTTGTTTGCCAAGCCCCCGGGAGACCCTCCCAGTTCTTTCCAGTGTGCCAAAATGCAACACAATGGGCTTTTCTTCAGAATTTCCTTGATTTGACCAGCTCCTATTTCAAACAATCTTTTTCAAATCTCTATAGCCTCTTTCTCCCAGTGCTCTTCAAATGCACTTATAAAAATATGAGAACACTTACACACAAGTTTTATGATATTCTCAGGGGGTTCAGTAAAATAATATCTCTGGGTTCTGCAGATCAACTCCTCTGCTGTTAGATAATAGTTTTGGTGCCAACAAAATTTACACTGTCCTAGTATCCATGGTGGGTTCCACTGTTCAAAAGTTATTATGCACCCATATGTGAGGCTATGTGGGAATCGCCGGGAGACGAGCTCATCAGATGATGACCGACTAGTCTCGTTTATTGCTAAGCAGATGGATACTTATATACCTTGCTTGCATGTTTATAGTTTGGTTACAGAGAGATCATTGGCTAATAGCTTTTACATGTTACAAGATCATTGGTTTATAGCTTCTACATTTTTGCAGCTACACCGTGCACCCCCCCCCACCATTCTCATGCACTTATCACTTAGTGGCCTTGGCTGTGATTGGTCATAGTTTGTTGCTGTTTGCCGGTGTCCTTCATTTCCTCATTATCTGGCATGAGAGGTTTGCACCATGTTCTACACAGATGTCTTGTTTCAGCTCGTTGATGGGAACGTGACCTTTTGACCTTTTTCGACAAGCCAATCCTCCACAAGGCTAGAATTCTCTGAGTGTAAAGTCCAGGTCTCAAGAATAGGACCACAAATATTAGAGGTTATATTTCTCCTATACAGCCACTGGGGCGCAGAGAGGGAACTCTTCTTAACCTTCCAATTAGTCACAGTTTACTGTCATCTACTCCTCCCCCACCACTTAAACATTGTAATCTTTAACAGTAACGACAGACATATACAGAATCACAGAATCGCAGAATCCCAAGGGTTGGAAGGGACCTCAAAAGATCATCTAGTCCAACCCCCCTGCAAGAGCAGGGTAACCTACAGTACATCACACAGGAACTTGTCCAGGCGGGCCTTGAATATCTCCAGTGTAGGAGACTCCACAACCCCCCTGGGCAACCTGTTCCAGTGCTCTGTCACTCTTACAGTAAAGAAGTTCTTCCTGATGTTAACATGGAACCTCCTATGCTCCAGTTTACACCCATTGCCCCTTGTCCTATCACTGGATATCACTGAAAAAAGCCTAGCTCCATCATCCTGACACCTACCCTTTACATATTTGTAAACATTGATGAGGTCACCCCTCAGTCTCCTCTTCTCCAAGCTAAAGAGACCCAGCTCCCTCAGCCTCTCCTCATAAGGGAGGTGTTCCACTCCCTTAATCATCTTTGTGGCTCTGCGCTGGACTCCTTCAAGCAATTCCCTGTCCTTCTTGAACAGAGGGGCCCAGAACTGGACGCAATATTCCAGATGCGGCCTCACCAAGGCTGAGTAGAGGGGGAGGAGAACCTCTCTTGACCTACTAACCACTCCCTTTCTAATGCACCCTAAGATGCCATTTGCCTTCTTGGCCACAAGAGCACATTGCTGGCTCATGGTCATCCTCCTATCCACCAGGACCCCCAGGTCCCTTTCCCCTTCGCTACTTTCCAGCAGGTCAACCCCCAACCTGTACTGGTACATAGGTTGTTCTTCCCCAGATGCAAGACTCTACACTTGCCCTTGTTAAATTTCATCAAGTTTCTCCCCGCCCAACTCTCCAGCCTGTCCAGGTCTCGCTGAATGGCAGCACAGTCTTCTGGTGTGTCAGCCACTCCTCCCAGTTTTGTGTCATCAGCGAACTTGCTGATGGTGCACTCAGTTCCCTCATCCAGGTCATTGATGAAAATATTAAACAGCACCGGTCCCAGCACCGACCCCTGAGGAACTCCACTAGTCACAGACCTCCAGCTAGATTCTGCGCCATTGACCACAACTCTCTGCCTTCTTCCTTTCAACCAGTTCTCGATCCACCTCACTACTTGATCGTCAAGCCCACACTTCTTTAGCTTATCTATGAGGATGCTGTGGGAGACAGTATCAAATGCCTTACTGAAATCAAGAAAAACTACATCTACCGCTCTACCATCATCCCTCCACCTAGTCACTTCCTCATAGAAGGCTATAAGGTTGGTCATACATGACTTCCCCCTCATAAAACCATGTTGGCTGTTCTTAATGACCCCCTCATCCTTGATATGCCTAGTGATGGAGTCAAGAATAAGTTGTTCCATCACCTTTCCAGGGATGGAGGTAAGGCTGACCCGTCTATAGTTACCCGGGTCCTCCTTCTTGCCCTTCTTATAGATTGGTGTGACCTTTGCCATCCGCCAATCCTCAGGCACCTCGCCCGTTTCCCACGACTTACCAAAGATGATGGAAAGTGGCCTAGCAATGACCTCCGCCAGCTCCCTCAGCACCCGTGGGTGCATTCCATCTGGACCCATCGATTTACAGATGTCCAGATTGCATAGCTGATCCCTAACCCAATCCTCATCTACCAAAGCAAACTCCTCCTTTGTCCTGACTCCTTCTGGGGCTATAGAAATCCGGGGCCCTCGGCGAGAGTCTGCAGGAGTAAAGACAGAGGCAAAGAAGGCATTCAGCACCTCTGCCTTCTTTATATCCTCTGTCTCCAGGGCACCCACTTCGTTCAGCAGTGGGCCTATATTGCCTCTTGTGTTAGTTTTATTTGCTATGTATTTGAAGAAGCCCTTTCTATTGTCTTTAACCCGACTAGCAAGATTGAGTTCCAAGGAGGCCTTAGCTGTCCTAATTGCCTCCCTACATCCTCTAACAACTGTCCTATATTCCTCCCAAGCGGCCAGCCCCTCCTTACATAATCCATAGATTCTCCTTTTCCACTTGAGTTTGCCCAGCAGCTCCTTGTTTAACCACGTCGGTCTCCTAGATCCCTTACTTGATTTCCTACTCATTGGGACGCTCCGATCCTGAGCTTGGAAGAAGCGGTCCTTGAATGCTAACCAACTATCTTGAGCCCCTTTACCGCCTAGTACCCTTTCCCATGAGACTTCCCTTAGCAGTTGACTGAAGAGGCCAAAGTTGGCCCTTCGGAAATCCAGAACTGTGGCTTTGCTAGGTATTCTATTCCTCCCACACAGGATCCTAAACTCCACCATCTCATGGTCACTGCAGCCAAGGCTGCCATTGACCGTCACCACTTCGACCAAACCCTCCTTGTTGGCGAGTACTAAATCTAGCAGCGCTGCTCCCCTAGTTGGTACGTCCACCATTTGCATTAAGAAATTATCATCAATGCACTCGAGGAACCTCCTAGACTGTGAATGACTGGCTGTGTGAGTCTTCCAGCAAATATCGGGGTAGTTAAAGTCCCCCACGACGACTAAGGCATGTAGTCGCGAGGCTACTTCCAGTTGCCTGTAGAAAGCCTCATCAACTCCTTCGTCCTGATCAGGAGGTCTGTAATAGACCCCCACAACTGTATCACCCGTGCCAGTCTGCCCCTTGATTCGTACCCACAGACATTCCACTTGCTCCTCATCCGACCCCGGACAGAACTCAATACATTCTAGTTGCTCTCTCACGTAAAGAGCAACTCCACCACCTCGCTTCGCTGACCTATCTTTCCTAAAAAGGACATAGCCATCCATGACCACATTCCAGTCATGTGAACTGTCCCACCATGTCTCTGTAATCGCCACTAGATCATAACCTTTAGCCTGCACACAGACTTCTAACTCCTCCTGTTTATTCCCCATGCTGCGTGCATTGGTGTACAGGCATTTCAGGGAGCCAGTCCTAGTACCCTTTTTCCCCTGCGGGACAGGGTCTAAAAAGCTATCCTTTCCCACAAGTGAAACAAGAGATTGATAGTCCTCCTTAGCCCGCCATCCTTCAATTCCTAGCATGTTCCTCTTGGGCTTGTCCCCAACAGGCCCAGTTAAATCCCCTCCCCCCTTCATAACTAGTTTAAAGCCCTGTCAATAAGCCCTGCTAACTCCTGCCCCAAAACCCTTTTTCTTCTCTGGGACTGGTGTATCCCGCCTGTCACCAGCAAACCAGGTGTCCCATACAGCAGCCCGTGACTGAAAAACCCAAACCCCTGCCTTTGGCACCAGTCACGTAGCCATACGTTAACCTGCAGAGTCTTCTTATATATCCCTTCACCCTCGCTTGCAACAGGTATGGAGGCAAACACCACTTGCGCTCCAGACCCTTTAACCAGCCGTCCCAGGGCCCTGAAGTCTCTCTTCATTGCCCTTACATTCCTCGTAATAATTTCGTCACTGCCAACCTGAAAAACCAGCAGTGGGTAGTAGTCAGACGGCTGCACCAGTTCAGAGAGTTTCTTTTTAACATCTCTAATCCGAGCCCCAGGCAGGCAGCAGACCTCCCTGTGGGGTGGATCCGGTCGACAAATGGGCCCTTCTGTTCCCCTCAGAAGGGAGTCACCCACCACAATTACTCTTCTTTTCTTCTTGGTTGGGGAAGTTCTGAGGCATGTGGGTGAGTGACTAGCCCTGGGTGACTCACTAGATAGATTTGCCCCTCCATCCCCATTCACCTGGCCCTGAATTTCCAAGACCTCGTACCTGTTATTCAAGGGCAATTGGGAGGGAGGAAGGGATTGTGAGGGTTTTCGCTTACCTCTCTGAGGAGGAACCTCCCTCCATCCATCCTTGTCCATTAAGCTCTCTCCTTCTGTCTGATGGTAGGAGGGAAGGGGATCCATAACTTGTTGAACCACTTCCCTCTGCCCTTGCCTTAGGGTGTGGTTCCACCAATCTATTTCACTTTCACACTCTCTAATGGCTCTCGACCTTTCAACATCCTCCCTCAGTTCAGCCACCTGCCTGAGCAGGTCATTTATTTGCTCACAGCGAACACAAGCAGTGTCACTGGCTCCCTCCAATACAAGTGCCAGGCTCAGGCATTCGCTGCAGCCAGAGACCTGCACAGCTGCATGTCTGCAGGAAGGCTCAGTCTGGATACCCACATTAGTACTCACTACAGCTTTCGATCGTGTTGTAACCATGATCTATCTGGTCAATCAATCCGTCTACGTCTCTCAGCACTCCTTCTCCCTCCTGTACTCCAGGCGAGTCCTCTCGATGAGGCGGTTGGAACGCTCCCCTGCCCGCTCCCCTGCCCGCTCGCCTGCCAGCGCGAACTGCCGCGCAAACTGCCTCGACCCTCTGCCTCGACGCTCTCTGTTTGCCGGCAACTGCCGCGCAAACTGCCTCGACCCTCTGCCTCGACGCTCTCTGTTTGCCGGCTCTGGTCGCCGCGCTCCCTGGGAAGGTTTTTTAGCCACTCCCAGCTGGTGCCACTCCTCCTGGCTCCGCCCCCTGTGAGTCAGCCCCTCGCGGGAGCTGAGCTTCCGAGTCCTGGGCAAGTCCTGTTGAGGACTTGAGGCTCCCTCCTCAGTGGCTCTTGTCGCTCTGAGTTGAGGCTCCTGGACGCTGATCTCTCCCCTCTCCGCTCCGGTGTTGCAGGCGTCCTCTCTCAAGCTACTCACCTCAGCAACTGATCGAGAGTGGCCGTTGATGGCCGGTTTGAAACAAATAGACACAACACAAGACAAACACGCTTCGTAGCTATGCCACATCTCAGTCACACAAAACACTTTCACGCGGGATCCCACAGACACACTCACACAGTAGTTCTGCTTACCCTTCTCCTGCTTCCTACACAGTCATTACCAGGTCCATTGTGACTCCCAATACTTGGGATGCATCAGACACCTGGAACTCGCCTGGTTTATGGCCGCCACGTTGGCCAACAAGTCCCTGGACTTACCTGATCCAATCTGAGGATCACTAGTGGCCGCTCTATCGGTCGGCAAGTCCCTAGACTCACCCGATCCACCCCCAGGATCGCTAGTGGCCGCTCTATCGGTCCATGAGTCCCCAACTTGCTTGCAAGCCCTACCTGCCAAGGGGAACTATGCTGTGTGCCTGACGTCTCTGCGTGCCTTACCAGCAGCCCTGGGCCAAGCGTACAATTTATAGGCCCCCTAAATGACAAACCCAAATTCCAAGCATACCATTTTTCCACAGCTGGCACTGGTTGTTGTCTGTCCCCGCAGTGAGCGGACGAGAAGCGGAGCTCCTCCAGGCAAGCTGCCTGGGGCGCCTAGGATGTCTGCCCCTCAGCCCATCCTGCAGCCGAACAGCTGTCTCCTGGCTGGCTCGCCAAATTGATATGCGGATAGACTGCACAACTTGTTAAAGTTGTAAAGTAGGTATGCTTTATTCAGGGCTGAGGCGCATGGGGGATTGCTCCTCCAAAGGCATGCGCACCTCAGCGTCTTTTCCTTCTACATTTATTATCTAAAGTTATACATATGCATGAGGTTGCACAACATGCCTATACATATTCATGTCATATCCCCGTGTTATATTATAAAGAGCTAAGAAGGTCCTTCACGCCTCCTGGTGGTCATGGGCTAGGGTCTCAAGATGAAGTAAACGAGTCTTCCTCAAGCCTGAACATTTCACCTCCAGTCATTATGCATGCTCCCTGGAGGCTTGGTCATTGTCCAAACCGCAAAGCCAATTTCAGCCGGCCTGGGCATCCAAAGGACGGGAACCAAGTCACAGTCCCTACCTCTTGACAATAGCCATGTGTCCTGGGTTTAGCAGTAGCAGTCAGTTTTTCTCCTTCTTAGCAGCTGGTGCAGTGCTGTGTTTTGATTTTCAGCCTGGGAACAGAGCTGATAACACCAACTGTTTTTAATTGTTGCTAAGAAATGTTTACCCTGACTAAGGACTTTGTGAGTCTCATGCTCTGCCAGGGACGAGGGGAGGCCGGGAGGAAGCAGAGGCAGGACACCTGACCCAAGCTAGCCAAAGGGGTATTCCATACCACAGTACGTCATGCCCAGGGAGGTAACTGGGAGTTACCCAGAAGGGCAAGGGCTCTCTTCGGGGGGGGGGGGGGTGTCGAACTCGTTCGGCGGTGGTATTGTATTCTCTTCCCTTGTTATTTTTTCTTATCATTATTATCATTGGTGGTAGCAGTAGTGATCTGTGTTATACCTTAGTTACTGGACTGTTCTTATCTCAACCTGTGGGAGTTACATTCTCTCGATTCTCCTCCCCATCCCTCCGGGAGCGGGGGGGGGGGGGGGGGAGGAAAGAAAGAGGGAGAAAAAGGGGGGGGAGTGAGTGAACGAGCTGTGTGGCTCGGTTTAAACCACGACACCATATCCTTATATCTTGTTCTAGCATACACGGTGAGTACGATAAGCATGAATGAGCAGTAGCATTGTTAAGCAAGTGGCTTTACCCTAACCCCCCTGTACATCGGTTAACCCTTCGCATCAATACTATTTCTTGATTCACAGATTTCTTTGCTGACAGTCCTTAATCAAGCAGGGAGTAGACTCAAAATGGCCTAACACTTTCTAATATTTTTGCAGTCTGTCAGCTTTGTTCAGATAAGGTTCTTCATTGTCCTACAGTCCATTAGTGAACTTAGAGCACAGTATAAAACCAGAAATATGATCACCAACCTTCCCTGGTGGAAACATACTGAAGGCTTCTGCACTGCCACAGTTTCTCTCTAGCTGCAGCTCTTTACCAGGAATCGGTAAGAACCTCATGTCATAAATGATTTGGACCCTAATGAGACCATCTTTACAGTTCCCAAGCCCCCACACCAATGCTGTACACTATGAACATCTACTCCTCTTTTGACATTTGTGGCGTATCACGACACGGACTCAGGTCCGTGAGGATACTGAGACAGAACTTTATTACAATCAAGCCCTTCTTCCCCCTTGTTCGGTACTTTCCCAATGCACGAGCACGCCATACTCAATCCCATTGGCTGCTTTAAAAAATCCTCAGGTAAATAGTCCAATCATAATGCTCGTCACACACTGTCCTGGCAACAACAGTTTCACCTTCTTGCTTCAATTCTTCTCACATCCCCCACTTCCTCTGGCCTTCAATTGAAATTCTCTCTTAAAACAACATCGTGACTTACTGCCCCAAGGCGCGTTCATTAGCAAAGCCTCATAGCTTGTTCCCAGAGTGTTTCTCATACAAATCCTATCGCCTTCAACTCCCACAGACATCCTGAGCTTAGGTTAGGAAAGAAACATACTTAACAATTGCATTCCGTTCAATTTCACAGAAATTAAGCATTTAGAATCTTAGAATCATAGAATAGTTAGGGTTAGAAAGGACCTTAAGATCATCTAGTTCCAACCCCCATGCCATGGGCAGGGACACCTCACACTAAACCATCCCACCCAAGGCTTCATCCAACCTGGCCTTGAACACTGCCAGGGATGAAGCACTTACAACCTCCCTGGGAAACCCATTCCAGTGCCTCACCACCCTCACAGGAAAGAGTTTCCTCCTTATATCCAATCTAAACTTCCGCTGTTTAAGTTTTAACCCGTTACTCCTTGTCCTGTCACTACACTCCCTAATGAAGAGTCCCTCCCCAGCATCCCTATAGGCCCCCTTCAGGTACTGGAAGGCTGCTATGAGGTCTCCATGCAGCCTTCTCTTCTCCAGGCTGAACAGACCCAACTTCCTCAGCCTGCCTTCATACGGGAAGTGCTCCAGTCCCCTGATCATCCTCGTGGCCCTCCTCTGGACTTGTTCCTGCAGTTCCATGTCCTTTTTATGTTGAGGACACCAGAACTGCACACAAAACTCCAGGTGAGGTCTCACAAGAGCAGAGTAGAGGGGCAGGATCACCTCTTTCGACCTGCTGGTCAAGCTCCTTTTGATGCAGCCCAGGATACGGTTGGCTTTCTGGGCTGTGAGCGCACACTGAAGCCGGCTCATGTTCATTTTCTCATCGACCAGCACCCCCAAGTCCTTCTCTGCAGGGCCGCTCTGAATCTCTTCTTTGCCCAATCTGTAGCCGTGCCTGGGATTGCTCTGACCCAGGTGTAGGACCTTGCACTTGTCGTGGTTAAACTTCATAAGGCTGGCATCAGCCCACCTCACAAGCGTGTCAAGGTCCCTCTGGATGGCATCCCTTCCCTCCAGCATATCAACCGGACCACACATCTTGGTGCCATCGGCAAACTTGCTGAGGGCGCACTCAATCCCACTGTCCATGTCAGCGATGAGGATGTTAAACAAGACTTGTCCAAACACCGACCCCTGAGGGACACCACTCGTTACTGGTCTCCATCCGGACATCGAGCCATTGACAACAACTCTTTGTGTGCGGCCATCCAGCCAGTTCTTTATCCACCGAGCGGTCCATCCATCAAATTGATATCTCTCCAATTTAGAGAGAAGGATGTGATGTGGGACAGTGTCAGACACTTTGCACAAATTCAGGTAGATGACGTCAACCGCTCTACCCCTGTCCATCAATTCTGTAGCCCCATCCTAAAAGGCCACCATATGGGTCAGGCAGGATTTCCCCTTAGTGAAGCCATGCTGGCTGTCACCAAGCACCTTGTTGTTTTTCATGTGCCTTAGCACTCCTTCCAGGAGAATCTGCTCCAAGATGTTGCCAGGCACAGAGGTGAGACTGACTGGTCTGTAATTCCCCGGGTCTTCTATTTTCCCCTTCTTGAAAATGGGTGTTATATTTCCCTTTTTCCAGTCATTGGGAACTTCACCTGACTGCCATGATTTTTCAAATACGATGGCAAGTGGCTTAGCAACTTCATTCGCCAGCTCCTTCAGGACTCGCAAATGGATTCCATCAGGTCCCATGGACTTGTGCGCGTTCAGATTTTTAAGGTGGTCTTGAACTTGATCCTCTCCTACAGTGAGCCCAAGGTCCTCATTCTCACAGTCCCTGCATCTACCTTCTAAGACTTGGGTGGTGCGGTATCGTGGTTTAAACCCAACCACAAACCTCGTTCACTCACTCCCCCCCCTTCTTGCCCTCCCCCTGCTCCTGGAGGGACGGAGAGGATAATTGAGAAGAATTCAACTCCCACAGGTTGAGATAAGAACAGTTTAGTAACTAAGGTATAACACAAATCACTACTGCTACCACCAATAATAATAATGATAAAAGAAATAACAAGAGGAAAGAATACAACACCTCAACACCAGCCAACCAATAACTCGCCCCACTCCCCCCAGCCGAGCACTGACCTCGTCCAACCCTCCAGTCCTCCCAGCCCTTCTGGGTCACTCCCCGTTACATCCTGGGCATGACGTGCTGTGGTATGGAATACCTCTTTGGTCAGTTTGGGTCAGGTGCCCTGTCTCTGCTTCCTCCCAGCTTCCCCTCCTCCCTGGAAGAGCATGAGGCTCAGAAAGTCCTTGGCCCGACCAAACATTTGAGCAGCAACTAAAAACATCAGCGTTATCAGCTCTCTTCCCAGGCCAAAATATGAAAACATAGCACTGCACTAGCTACTAAGAAGGAGAAAAATGACTGCTACTGCTGAACCCAGGACATGCAGTCAGAGCCTTTGCCAGTGAAGACCGAGGCGAAGAAATCATTCAGAACCTTAGCCTTCTCCAAATCTAGGGTAGCCAGTTCTCCCAAAAGCTTCCTCAGGGGGCCTATGTTGTCCCTAGTCTGTTTTTTGTTTGCTATGTACATGTAGAATCCCTTCCTGTTATCTTTAACATCCCTGGCCAAGTTCAACTCTAACTGGGCCTTAGCCTTCCTAACCTGGTCCCTAGCTTCCCAGGTAACATCCCTGTATTCTTCCCAGGCCTCCCGTCCTTGCTTCCACCTTTTATAAGCCTCTTTTTTCCCCTCGTATTTTCCTCAGCATTTTCTTATCCATCCAAGGAGGTCTCCTGGCCCTCCTGCTGCACTTCCTTTTAGTTAGGATGCAGCACTCCTGAGCTTGTAGCAGGTGATCCTTGAATATCAACCACCAGTCTTGGGCCCCCCTGCCCTTCAGGGCTATATCCCATGGAACCTTACTAAGCAGGTTCCTGAAGAGGCCAAAGTCTGCTCTTTTGAAGTCCAGGGCAGTGAGCTTGCTGCATGCTCTTCTCACTGTCCTGGGGATCTCTAACTCGACCATCTCGTGAATCGCCTCATCCAAGGCTGCCCTGGAGTACCACATTCTCAACAAGCCCTTCCCTGTTGGTGAGCACAAGGTCAAGCATGGCAACGCTCCTTGTCGGCTCCTCTATTACTTGCAGAAGGAAGTTGTCTTCCACACAATCAAGCAACCTCCTGGATTGCTTGTGCCGTGCAGTACCGCTCTTCCAACAGATGTCAGGGTGGTTGAAGTCCCCCATGAGAACAAGGGCCTGCGAGCGTGAGGCTTTTCCTATCTGTCTGTAGAGTGCTTCATTCACAGGTTCTCCTTGATCAGGCGGCCTGTAACAGATCCCCACAGTAATGTCTCCCATGGCTGTATTCCCTTTAACCCTGACCCACAAACTCTCTGTAAACTGCTCACCTGCCCCTAGACAGAGTTCCATAGTCTCCAGCCTATCCCTAACATAAAGGGCAACACCCCCTCCCTGCCTACTGGGCCTGTCTTTTCTAAAGAGCCTGTAACCTTCCATTCCAACACTCCAGTCGTAGGAGCCATCTCACCATGTTTCTGTGATGCCTATTATATCATACCCCCGTAGACTTGCACACATCTCCAATTCCTCTTGTTTGTTCCCCATGCTACAGGCGTTTGTATAGAGGCATCTGAGCCTAGCTCCAATTGAAGCCGGCTCGTTGCCTGGAGCGGCTGGCATATATCTGCATTGCTCCGAGCATTTATTGTAGGTGTTAGCAACTGACTGGATGTGTTGGGATGGAATGATGTCCCCCTCCCCCAACACATCAAGTTTAAAGCCTCCTTGACCAGTCTGGCAAGCCTCCTACCAAAACTGCTCTTCCCCTTCCTTATCATCAGACCAGCTCCACCAGCCCCAAGTAGACCTGGCCTACAAACTTCAGTCCTGTGTTCAAGACACCCAAACCCCTGACTATGACACCACCCTTTTAACCATTAATTAACCTGCCTAATCCTCCTAGCTTCTTTTAGGTCCTCCCCTGTGTCCTGGAGAATTGACAAAAAGACTATCTGAGCTCCAGAGCCCCTAATCACCTCTTTCAGGGCTCTGTAGTCTTTCTTTATGGTCCCCAGTCTACTACTATCTATATCCCTAGCACCCACAGGGATCACCAGGAGTGGGTAATAGACCGTGGAACTTACAAGAGCAGGCAGCCTCTCTGTAACATCCCTGATCCGTGTTCCTGGTAGGCAGCACACCTCCTTCGACACTGGGTCAGGCCGACAGACGAGTGCTTCTGTCCCTTTCAAAGTAGAGTCCCCTGTTACTATGACCCGCCGCTTTTTCTTGGTAGTGCCAGTAGAGATCTTTACTTGTGCATCATCTGGCTGTTTGTGGTGCAAGTACGTTTCCTCGTTAGTCTCCTGCAGGACAGCAAAGCAGTTCTGCATGGGGACAACAGATTTGGGAGGAAGCCCCTTGCTTTTAATTGTCCTTTTCCTCCTTCTTTTGTTATTTTTCTTTGTCACTAATTTCCAGCTTCTCGGGATAATGGCCCCCTTCTTTCCTTCATGAGCTGGAGGGGAAGCTTGAGGCCCCTGCACAGTTTGGGGCTGGAGCAAGCAGCCCTGCTCCCTCTCAGCTACCCTGACATCTTGCAGCCCGTTAACAGCATTCTGCAGCTCAGCCACCTGCTGCAGGAGGACCTCCACCAGGGAGCACCGAGTGCAGCCCTGCCCCTTGTGCACCTTTCCCTCACAAGACCAGTGCAGGCACTCTCTACACTCTGAGCTCTGCACTGCAGTCTCCCCTCTCATCTGCTCTGTCTGGGTGCCTACGCTGGCCACTGCCGGGGCAGCCAGAGCAGAGCTCCCAGACCTGGTCATACGACGGGTGCTCACCATCCCGCTCGCCTCCCCGTGTAAACTGCCGCGCAAACTGCCTCATCCCGCTCTGCCATGCAAACTAATCCGCCGCGCTCCTGGTCACTCGCGCTCCCTGGGGCAGGTTTTTAACCACTCAGAAATGGTGCCGCTGCTCCTTGCTCCGCCCCCTGTGAGTCAGCTGCTCGCATCAGCTGAGCTGCCGGCTCCTGGGCAGGTCCTGTCAAGGACTTCAGGCTCCCTCGATAGCTCTTGCTTCTCTGAGTTGAGGCTCCTGGACGCTGATCTCTCCCCTGCTCTGGTGTTGACAGCATCCTCTCTCGAGCTACTCACCTCAGCAATTCTTTTATAGCATTTATCAGCTACTCCAGTGTTTAAGGAATTTTTCATGTCAATGGCATTTTGCTTGCTTTTCCATCCTTTCCCCAGAGGAACAATAAACTATATTTATCTTTACTTTCTGATCTTTATTCTCCATTGTCACTTTATATGGAAAAGCTGCTGCTTTGCTTCCCCTATGTTAGGGAATTTTTTTCCTTGAAAACCAACCTTCGTGGGTGCTGTTTTGTCTTCTGTCAAACGTTATTCTGGTTTGTATTACAAAGTGCCTCCATGCTTCTCAGTTTAAAGGCATCCTTTATTCAGAAAAATCTCCAGGAACTTGCTAACAAAGTTTTAAGTTGACAAGCAGGTATTCTTTATTGTGGTGCTGGGAGACATGGGGGATCGCACCTCCAAGCATGTCTCCTCCAAGCATCAACCAGGCTGTGATTATATTGTCCTTAAACATATATATTCATTAGATTACATACATTAAATCATACTTTTAGAGAATGCCTCCTGTATGCACACAAAAATGTGGTAGTGGGCTTTCGGACCCCTGGTGATTATTTCTTCATCACTTTGTTTTAGGATTGTTGTCATATCAGTAACCACCAGGTGGTTCTGGCAAAGCATATATTAGTAATTTCCTTTTCTCTACAGTTGCTAACAAACCCTAACATCCTTGAAGTTACTTATTTACAACCCTATTCTTCAATCAACCCTATTCTTCAATCCACCCTATTCTTCAATCAACACCATTCTTCAATCCCCCCTTTTCTTGTACTATTGCAAATTCTTTTGCAACTGAGTCATTTCATTCTTATTTAAAGTTTCCTGAAGTATTTCCCTGTTTCTACTTGATGCTTAATTTTGTTTCTCTTCCATTTGTCATAGTTCATCATGGATTGTTTGCAACGCCAAAAGGAGCATTGGGCCATTATACATGTAATCAAAACCATTCCTATTATTACCAATACATTAAAAAACACAGTTATCTCAACCAGGAGAGATTGGGTACCTGTTATGTTAATTTTTCCCAGATTTCCTCAGATACACATGAGGTGTTGTTCTGTGCCAGCTCATGAAATATTTTAACATCTAATCTATTCCAATTTGTCTTAAATGGGATAAGGAGGCAAATTAAAGAATACCCAGTCTCTCTCCTGATTTAGGTAGCTGAGTACAGATCCAACAGTCACTCTTGTTTAAGACACTAGTAACATTTTGTATCAATCTCAGATATAGATTTTGATTCCATGCTTCTACACCTATTATTATACAAGTCCAAATTATGATCAATGTAGTCTCTTATGTGTGGGTCTTGAAGACTCGACGTGCCATACTTTTTCTTGGTTCTGGTGTTTTTCTGGTTCTGGCACCTTCTTGATTCTTGAGTAATGTATCCAAGCAGGCTGTTCCTTTATCTTCACTGCTGTAAAAGTAGTCAGGAATACCTGGTATGGTCTGCTCCACTTCTCTTCTAGGGGAGCACCTGCAAAATTCTTAATAAAAATCCAATCTCCTGGCTTAAAAGGATGAATAGGATAATCTAAACCTCTGGCCCTGGTCCCTAACACTGCCATTTATTTCTTCTAACTGTTTTCCCAAGTTTACCAAGAACTGTTGAAGGTATTTAGCCAAGGAGGCACAAAATGAAATACAAACCTTTGTAAGTAAGTAGAATCAGTTCTAAGTAACATTAAGTTTGACGGCTTTGTAACAGTAGTAATGGAAAATAAATGAGGTACATGTTTCACAGAAGAAAAAAATAATATATAGCCAGAGTGCAGTTAGTGAACATAATGAGAATCCTTGTACAAGATAAAATGTTGTAGTTGAAGTAGTTTTAGGTCCTTATGACCTTAGTACAAAAATAAGTGTAAGAAAACAGGATAGAAAAACAGGGTGTGTAGATAAAGAGTATCTGAAACTAGCAGATGTCCAGGATGGACTACAGCTAAGCTAACTGATATGTAGAAGGACAGGATGATTATGTCTGCAGTGTTACCGAACCAATTAAGCTGGTGTAAGCATTATCTACTGTGCGTGCTTCAAAGACTGCTAGAAGTGATGAAGATTGTTGGAATAAATAAACGACCCCCAAAGACTGCCACCACATTTTTGTACACGTGGGGAAACTTTCTAGAAGAATGATATAATACATAAGTAGCCTCATGAATATGCATGCGTGTACATAATGAATATGTATGCTTAGTGACTATATAAGGACGGCTTGTTTAGCAATTTGGGGAGACATGTTAGGAGGAGCTATCCCCTGTGTCTGCCAGCGCCGCAGTAAAGAATACCTGCTTGTCAACTTAAACTTTGTTGGTGAGTTCCTAGAGATTTCTCCAAATCAGTATCATTCTCCTACTTCTTATAAGCTCTCTCCTTTAAATTGAGATTGATATGGCCTTCCATATATAATCTCAAATAGGCTAATTCCTTCCTTTGACCGAGATTTTGTTCTGATTCTCAATAAGGCCAATGGTAATGCTTGATGCCAGTATAACTTAGTCTCCTGACAAATCTTCCCAAGATGTTGTTTAATTAAGTGATTCATTTTTTTCACTTGCTCACTGGCCAGAGGCCTATATTGAACATGTAATTGACAATCTATTCCCAATTTCTCGCTGATTTCTTGTAATAATTTTGCACTGAAATGTGTACCATGGTCAGGGGAGATAGTTGCTGATACCCCAAAATGAGGTATTATTTCATTTAATAGCACCTTAATCACTTGTTTTGCAGTATTTGCCCTGCAAGGGAATGCTTCTGGCCACCCTGAAAAAGTATTTGTCAATACCAACAAATATCAATAACCTCCTTTCCTAGGTAATTCAGAAAAATCTATTTGCCACTGTTGTCCTGAATAATTCCCTTTTCCAGTTGTCCCAACCTGATTCCTGTTTTCAGTCATAGGGTTATTTTTCAGACATAATTGACATTGTTTTGTGACTAATTGCACTATGGTATATGATTTTTTTCCTATGATCTGTTTGTTTAAATGTTTATACAAGGCATTACTTCCCCGATGAGTTTTGTTATGTTCTTCTTGTATCAACTTCCATAACTGATTATAGGGGATCACTACTCTCCAATCAGGTATTTTTATCCAACCCTTTTCATTTTCCTGTCCTTCAAAGTCTTCAATTAGTTTCATATCTTCTTTGGAGTATCTAGGTTTATTTTGCTCAATTACCAGTTTACCATCAGGAATTAAGGACATAACATCAACTCTTTCTGTTTCTGCAGCCCACTTAGCCTCACGATCAGCCAAATTATTTCTAATCTCTTGATCAGTTACCTTTTTGATGTCCTTTACAATGTATGATAGCCACTTCATTAGGTAATTGTGCAGCTTCTAACGATTGCAGAATTTCCATTGCATGTTTGTCTTCCCTGGGTATTTAAAAGTCCTCGTTCTTTCCAAATTGCACCAAAGGAATATTTGGAATCAGTCCATATGTTTATCTGCTTGTCCTTTGCCAACTCCAAGGCTCTAGTCAGGGCTATTATTTCTGCCTTTTGTGCTGAGGTGTTAGAGGGTAATGGTTTAGCTTCTATTACCTTTGAAGTTGTAGTTATGGCATATCCTGCTCTTCATTTACCTTCTTTAACAAAGCTGCCGCCATTGGTAAACCAGGAATCTGCACCCTTCAGAGGCTCCTCCTTCAGATCTGGTCATCTCGAATATACTGTCTCTATAGTGGCTAAGCAATCATGAACCAACAGTTTGGTAGGGGTTTCCTGAAGGAAAGATGCTGGATTCACAACATTAGTGATCACAATTTCCACATCATCCAGTTCTACTAGGATGGCTTGATACTTCAAGAGATGTGATGGTGATAGCCAACATGTACCTTTTTGTTCTAGGACTGTTGATACTGTGTGTGACACTAGCACAGTGATCATTAGTCCCAGTGTAAATTTTTGGGCCTCTTGGATGTTTAAGATAACCGCTGCCACTGCTCTCAAGCATCCAGGCCAGCCTTTACTTGGTTCATCCAGTTGTTTTGAAAAATAGGCCACTGCTCTTTTATAAGGTCCCAATCTTTGAGCCAAAACCCCCCAAGGCTATTCCCTGCTTCTCATAGGAATATAGCCAAAAGTGATTAGTTATGTCCGGGAGCCCCAGAGCTGGAGCTCTCATGAGTTCTATCTTTAAACTTTTAAATGCTTCTTCAGCTTGATCTGTCTATTTTAGAAAGGTTGGATTTTCTTTTAGCAGCTCATATAAGGGTCTTACCAGAACACCATAGTCATGGATCCAGAGTTGACACCATCCTGACATTCCCAGAAATGTCCAGAGATATTTAACCATGGATGGTTGTGGTGTTTGGCAGATTGCTTCCTTTTGAGCTGCTTCAAGTTCTCGTTGTCCTCCTGTTATTTCGTATCCTAAATAAGGTACTCGAAGAGTTCGAACTAGTTGAGCCTTCAATTTAGATACACGGTATCCACTTAGCCCTAGACAGTTTAACAATTCTACAGTCCATTGAACACATTCTTTCTCAGTTTCAGTAGCAATTAACAGGTCGTCAGCATATTGTAGTAAAGTGCCTGTCGGGATGGATGCTTCCCAGGTTTCTAATTCTTGTGCCAATTGATTTCTGAAAATGGTTGGACTGTTTTTAAATACCTTAGGTAACACTGTCCAAGTGAGCTGTGTCCTTCTTCCTGTTTCAGGATTTTCCCATTCAAAAGCAAATAATTTTTTACTTTCTTCAGCCAAGGACAGACAGAAAAATGCATCCAGAATGCGTCCAGAATGGTAAACCACTTCTGATTATTATTCATTTTAGTCAATAAGGTATAATTTCTTAATGCAAATGGTGGACGTACCAACTAGGAGAGCAGCGCTGCTAGATTTAGTACTCACCAACAAGGAGGGTTTGGTCGAAGTGGTGACGGTCAATGGCAGCCTTGGCTGCAGTGACCATGAGATGGTGGAGTTTAGGATCCTGTGTGGGAGGAATAGAATACCTAGCAAAGCCACAGTTCTGGATTTCCGAAGGGCCAACTTTGGCCTCTTCAGTCAACTGCTAAGGGAAGTCTCATGGGAAAGGGTACTAGGCGGTAAAGGGGCTCAAGATAGTTGGTTAGCATTCAAGGACCGCTTCTTCCAAGCTCAGGATCGGAGCGTCCCAATGAGTAGGAAGTCAAGTAAGGGATCTAGGAGACCGGCGTGGTTAAACAAGGAGCTGCTGGGCAAACTCAAGTGGAAAAGGAGAATCTATGGATTATGTAAGGAGGGGCTGGCCGCTTGGGAGGAATATAGGACAGTTGTTAGAGGATGTAGGGAGGCAATTAGGACAGCTAAGGCCTCCTTGGAACTCAATCTTGCTAGTCGGGTTAAAGACAATAGAAAGGGCTTCTTCAAATACATAGCAAATAAAACTAACACAAGAGGCAATATAGGCCCACTGCTGAACGAAGTGGGTACCCTGGAGACAGAGGATATAAAGAAGGCAGAGGTGCTGAATGCCTTCTTTGCCTCTGTCTTTACTCCTGCAGACTCTCGCCGAGGGCCCCGGATTTCTATAGCCCCAGAAGGAGTCAGGACAAAGGAGGAGTTTGCTTTGGTAGATGAGGATTGGGTTAGGGATCAGCTATGCAATCTGGACATCTGTAAATCGATGGGTCCAGATGGAATGCACCCACGGGTGCTGAGGGAGCTGGCGGAGGTCATTGCTAGGCCACTTTCCATCATCTTTGGTAAGTCGTGGGAAACGGGCGAGGTGCCTGAGGATTGGCGGATGGCAAAGGTCACACCAATCTATAAGAAGGGCAAGAAGGAGGACCCGGGTAATTATAGACCGGTCAGCCTTACCTCCATCCCTGGAAAGATGATGGAACAACTTATTCTTGACTCCATCACTAGGCATATCAAGGATGAGGGGGTCATTAAGAACAGCCAACATGGTTTTATGAGGGGGAAGTCATGTATGACCAACCTTATAGCCTTCTATGAGGAAGTGACTAGGTGGAGGGATGATGGTAGAGCGGTAGATGTAGTTTTTCTTGATTTCAGTAAGGCATTTGATACTGTCTCCCACAGCATCCTCATAGATAAGCTAAGGAAGTGTGGGCTTGACGATCAAGTAGTGAGGTGGATCGAGAACTGGTTGAAAGGAAGAAGGCAGAGAGTTGTGGTCAATGGCGCAGAATCTAGCTGGAGGTCTGTGACTAGTGGAGTTCCTCAAGGGTCGGTGCTGGGACCGGTGCTGTTTAATATTTTCATCAATGACCTGGATGAGGGAATTGAGTGCACCCTCAGCAAGTTTGCTGATGACACAAAACTGGGAGGAGTGGCTGACACACCAGAAGGCTGTGCTGCCATTCAGCGAGACCTGGACAGGCTGGAGAGTTGGGCGGGGAGAAACTTGATGAAATTCAACAAGGGCAAGTGTAGAGTCTTGCATCTGGGGAAGAACAACCCCATGTACCAGTACAGGTTGGGGGGTGACCTGCTGGAAAGTAGTGAAGGGGAAAGGGACCTGGGGGTCCTGGTGGATAGGAGGATGACCATGAGCCAGCAATGTGCTCTTGCGGCCAGGAAGGCAAATGGCATCTTAGGTGCATTAGAAAGGGTGTGGTTAATAGGTCAAGAGAGGTTCTCCTCCCCCTCTACTCAGCCTTGGTGAGGCTGCATCTGGAATATTGCGTCCAGTTCTGGGCCCCTCTGTTCAAGAAGGACAGGGAATTGCTTGAAAGAGTCCAGCGCAGAGCCACAAAGATGATTAAGGGAGTGGAACACCTCCCTTATGAGGAGAGGCTGAGGGAGCTGGGTCTCTTTAGCTTGGAGAAGAGGAGACTGAGGGGTGACCTCATCAATGTTTACAAATATGTAAAGGGTGGGTGTCAGGATGATGGAGCTAGGCTTTTTTCAGTGATATCCAGTGATAGGACAAGGGGCAATGGGTGTAAACTGGAGCATAGGAAGTTCCACGTTAACATCAGGAAGAACTTCTTTACTGTAAGAGTGACAGAGCACTGGAACAGGTTGCCCAGGGGGGTTGTGGAGTCTCCTACATTGGAGATATTCAAGGCCCGCCTGGACAAGTTCCTGTGCGATGTACTGTAGGTTACCCTGCTCTTGCAGGGGGGTTGGACTAGATGATCTTTTGAGGTCCCTTCCAACCCTTGGGATTCTGTGATTCTGTGATTGAAGAATAGCGTTGTAAATAAGTAACTTCAAGGACGTTAGGCTTTGTTAGCAACTATAGAGAAAAGGAAATTGCTAATATAAGCTTTGCCAGAACCACCTGTTGGTTAGAGATATGACAGTGATTCTAAAACAAAGTGATGAGGAAATAACCACCAGGGGTCCGAAAGCCCACTACCACAGTTTTGTGTGCATTGAGGAGGCATTCTCTAAAAGTATGATGTAGTGTATGCAATCTAATGAATATGTATGTTTAAGGACAATATAATCACAGCCTGGTTGATGCTTGGAGGAGACATGCTTGGAGGAGCGATCTCCCATGTCTCCCGGCACCAAAACAACGAATACCTGCTTGTCAACTTAAAACTTTGTTAGCGAGTTCCTGGAGATTTCTCCGAATCAGTTTGGCACCCCAGATGGGACACCCTCTGCTCAGCTGCAGGACCCGCTGAGGACAGGGCTCCCTAGGGCCCCCGGGACAAATTTCCCCGGAGGGACCCCTCAACTTACTTGGATCACTGTGGGAGCAGACAAGGACCATCACCATCACTGGAAAGGTATTCTTTAGATTATTTAATTTTATGACATTCCGTAAGGCATAGGAGACATCCTATGCAGGAACGCTGATTAGTGTCCTATAAGGTGTAGGAGGCATCCAACGCAGGAACATGGGAACGTGGTTAATATTCCATAAGGCATATGCAGGAATAAGAAAGCCTTCCATAAATCAGGATAGAAAATTCTCATAGGTAAAGGCATATACACAGCTGCTAGCGTCCATTTGGTATTCAGGTATACATTCTGAATTGTTTCGTAAGGCATAGGAGACATCATATGCAGCAACGCAGTTGTATTTTTCTGGTATCTGACCCAGTTTTTGAAAACCAGTATTTGATGCTGTGCTTGAGTAATTAATGAATGGCTAACTGTTTTTATTTTTATCGTGCTGCTAATTAGTATTTGTATACTTGATGTATGTTTTTGTCTTTGTTCTCAAAATTGTGAGCAAGTGAGTGGAATTTTTGGGATCCCGTGTGAGTGTGTGCGTGTATAGCGTACATAAGAAAATAGTGGGAAATAGACAGAGTGGAGAAATAATAGAAAAGAGCCCTTTGGGATGTATTCTGGCTCATTGGAAAGAATTAGAAGGATCCTTCAGGGGTTTGGTAAATAAAAAGACTTTAATTAAATATTGTAACCAATGGTGGCCATTATATACCTTAGAGGATCTGGAGAAATAGCCCAAAAATGAGACTTTGAATTATAATAGGTTGTTGCAATTAATGTTATTTTTAAGGTGGCAAGGAAAATGGGATGAAGTAATGTATGCAGATATGTTTTTCACATTGTCACCCAGAGTGGCAGAAAGAACATGGAATAAATAAAGCGCCACCTGATCCTCTGATTCTAGCCTTAGAAAAGGACAGAAAAAGACTGAAACCCAAATTAGAAAGGTGTTGTTCAGGATGTGACATAGGTGAAATGTGTCTGAAATTGAGAAAAAGGGAGGAAGATAGAAGATTACGTCTCCCCGAGATTTGCGACACAAAACCCGCAAGGTCCAATAAATCCGGTAACCCCTGCTGCAAGTCCTCCTGATTCTGATGAGGAGGAAGGAATGAACAGTAATGATAATAGCATAAAAGAATGTAAAGATACCCCGATTGCTGCTCGTGTCCGTAGTAAAACAGGACCTGTGACACAGGCACCTTTAAGGGAAGCAATGGGACTGGAGGGAAGAACCAGAATAAGAGTAAATTTTTCAATGGGAGACTTAGATGCTTGGAAACAGATTGCAAAAAATTATCTAAATGATCCAATAGGAGTAGCAAAACAACTTGAATTGATTGTCAAAAGTCAGGATCCTTATTGGAGAGTTATAGACTTAATATTAGATGCATTAACTGAAACCTAAAAGCAACTGGTGATAAAACCAGCTTGTGCTCAGGTTAATGCCCAAATAATCACTGATGCAATACCAGGAAGAATGGAAGAACATGTTCCTCTGACTATACCAGATTGGGACTATGATGATCCGGCAGATTATTCTGCCTTAAGGAGATATCAGAATCTGATTAAATTTGGGTTAGAAAATGTGATACCAAAAGCTGTAAATTGGTCGGTTCTATTTGAAATAAAACAAGGACCAAAAGAAACACCAACCAAATTCCTAGACAAATTAAGAGAAGCAATGTGAAAAAATACTATCTTAGACCCTTCTTCTACTGAAGGGAAATTACAAATCGCTAACTTATTTCTAGGACAGACAACAGAAGATATTAGAAGAAAACTTCAAAAATTATCAGGATCTGACAGTCGAAATATAGAAAAATTAGAAGATGAGGCATGGAAAGTTTATAGAAATAGGGAACAGATAAAAGAGTAAAAGCTAGGAAGAGCAATAGCAACTGCTACAGTAGTTGCTTTAGGGCACACAGGGACCTGCAGGGGAAGCAGAGGACAGGGCAGAGGAAGAGGAATAACAGTTAGACGCAGAGGAGAAATGTTCAGTAAAAGGGAAAGAGCAAATTTTTCTCCCAATGTAGAACCTAATCAGTGTCTAAAATGCAAGGAGGAATTCGGACACTGGAAGCGAGACTGTCCTCAACGGAAACAACAGGAAACAGCAGTGACTGAACTAGAGTTAGACTGATGGAGACCTGGGGAATCTACCCTAGTGGATCCACTGGTTAAATTAAAGCTAGGGGAAGGAAAAAAGGAGATAGAATTCCTGATAAATACAGGGGCGACTTATTTGGTACTAAATCAAAATTTAACTCCGGTTGGGAAAGAATTCGTTACAGTTGTGAGAAATACTGGCCACCAAGAAAAAGCATTTTTTCTGAGACCATTAAAATATAAATTGGGAAAACAGACTGGTGTGTTCTTATATATGCCAAATTCACCAAAATCCTTACTGGGATGAGACTTATTAGAACATTTGGAGGCAATAATAACATTTAAAAAAGGGGAAATGGAATTGAAGGCAAAAGATGATCAGTTGATTAAAATTCTGAGCTTATCTTTAATTCAACTGAAAATTAACGAGAACCTTCCTGAAATAGAAGAAGTCTTTAACCAGGTATATCCAGGAGTACGGGAATCTGAAATTCCAGGTAAGGCAAAAAAATGCTTTGCCTATTAAAGTAGAAATAAAAACGGGGGCCCGCCCAGTTAGAATAAAACAATATCCCTTAAAATTGGAGGACCGGAAGGGAATCAAAGAAATCATTGATATTTTTTTTTAAATATGGATTATTAATTGAATGTGAATCAGAATATAATACTCCTATCTTGCCAGGAAAGAAATCTGATGGGAAAAGTTACAGATTAGGTCAAGATCTCAGAGCAATCAACAAAATTGTAGAGGATATTCACAGAATCACAGAATCACAGAATCACAGAATCACAGAATCCCAAGGGTTGGAAGGGACCTCAAAAGATCATCTAGTCCAACCCCCCTGCAAGAGCAGGGTAACCTACAGTACATCACACAGGAACTTGTCCAGGCGGGCCTTGAATATCTCCAGTGTAGGAGACTCCACAACCCCCCTGGGCAACCTGTTCCAGTGCTCTGTCGCTCTTACAGTAAAGAAGTTCTTCCTGATGTTAACGTGGAACTTCCTATGCCTATGAAATGAACTTATGAAATGAACATATGCATATGCCTATGAAAGGAACTTCTCCTTTTCCACTTGAGTTTGCCCAATCAACCCTATTCTTCAATCCACTCTATTCTTCAGTCAGCACCATTCTTCAAAAGGCAGCCTTCAGCAATAGTCATGGGCATGGTGATGCTGAAACACCAGCATATGCCCAAAACCCAGGTTTATTTCAATCATGGTTGACCACCAGCAGCTTTCCTAATGATGGCTTTTTGTTAGTTTGGTTCTGGTATTCTCACCCTCAGTTCCATGATTAGATAGGACTGCAGACACAGCGGCATCACAGTATTTTGTTGGCCTTGGAAATTTGAGAAACAATAAGCATGTTTGGTCATCTAGAGGCTATACAGTGTGTCCTGGATTCAGCAGTAGCAGTAATTTTTCTCAGTCTTAGCTGGTGCAGTGCTGTGTTTTTGACTTTCAGCCTGGGAACAACGTTGATAACACCGATGTTTTTTTTGTTGCTATGTTTACTCTGGCCAAGGACTTTCTCAGTCTCATGCTCTGCCAGGGAGGAGGGGAAGCCAGGAGGAAGCAGAGACGGGACACCTGACCCAAACTAGCAAAAGGGGTATTCCATACCACAGCACGTCATGCCCTGCATATAAACTGGGGGCAGTTACCCGGAAGGGTTAGATCACTGCTCGGTCGGTCTGGGTATCGGTCAGTGGGTGGTGAGCAATTGTATTCTCTTCCCTTGTTATTTCCCTTATCATTATTATTATTGGTGGTAGCAGTAGTGGTTTTGTGTTATACCTTAGTTACTGGACTGTTCTTATCTCACCCCATGGGAGTTACATTCTTTCGATTCTCCTTCCCATCCCTCTGGGAGCAGGGGGAGGAAGGGGGGGAGTGAGCAAGCGGCTGCGTGGTTTCTTGGTTGCCGGCTGGGCTTAAACCATGGCACAGTGATAAAACTGAGAAGTATAAAGGTGAGGAACACCTGGGATATGGCTAATTCCATCTTAAAAAAAAAATAAAATATTTACAGCCATTTTAAGTAACAGGTTCATCCTCTGGGTATGAGAAAAGCATAGTCCACAAATTTTTACTTTAGACTAGAGCTATGCTACTTCCCTAAAACTATCAGAAAGTGCAGAGTATTACTTTTATTAGCAGTGAGTTAAATTAATGTGGATACTTGAGTACTGTAAGCAGAGATGTTATTACAGGGAGGAGGGGATGCCATATGAACAAGTTTAATCTCAACTCTTAGAAGAATCAGAGTAAAAACTGACTTTTTCTATTACCCGTAGCCATTCCTCTTAAGACTAAATAAGCTAAAATGTATCAGCTGTCTTTTTATTTTATTAGGAATTGGTCATCACTGTCCCATCTGCTCCACTGCTTAATTCCAGAACATCTGAATGTAATATTAACCTAGTGTGGGATACTTACTCCTGTTTCTCTTTAAACAGCAGTATATTTCAGTTTTGGCTTGATCCAATGTAAGTTTTATGGAACAAGTATATTACTGAATACAGTTTAAGTTTTCTATAAATTTTCTATAAATTGAACATGTGAATGTTCTCTACAGCAAGCTACTCTGATATTAGGCGTAGTTGACTAAACATCTGCTTAGCAGCACAGCATGGCATAAAGCCATACACCTCTCCCACTTGGGTCATAGAGCCAAAATTGACCTTTTTACCTTGATGCACAATTATTTCCTGCGCAACAACAGGAAGAGGCTCATCACAGTATGCAGATGTGGGGAGTGAAGGTGATAAGATTTGCATGAAAATCAGTTTGGGAATGAGCTCTGAGGCCTTGGTGGCCTTCATTATGTAAATCAATACTGACTGAAATTTGACCGGGATGACAAGCCTTTAACTTTACTGGGAAACCCCAAGCAGAGCATGGCGAGGGGCTGCACCATGACAACAAATCACCCCTCCGAATGGCTCCTTCGCAGAGCTGCCGCAGTTTGCGAGCCAGCACAAGCAGCTGTGCTAGAGTGGACCTGGCCACCTCAGGAGAGACAATAATTCAAGACACATTAGTTGTGCTTATTCCAACAGGCACATATGGCCCACTCAGGCATGGAAAGGCAGCATTGTTAATTGGAGGATCCTCTACAACAATAAGGGGTCTTTTTGTGCTGCCAGGGGTCATAGATGCTGACTTTGAAGGAGAAATTAAAATAATGGCGTGGACTCTAAAGCCACCATGTACTATACCAGCAGGAAGCCGAATCACATAATTAATATGTTTTTCACCCCAGTTACCAGATACTTTCCACACTGTGAGGGGTCAGGATGTTATGATTCTACAGGGATACTTGAAATTTATTGGACTCAACAATTAACTTTGGACAGACACCAGTTGTCCTGTACTTTAAAATCACGGGGGACAAACATTACTTTTCAAGGAATTGTTGATAGTGGAGCAGGTGTTACAGTCATTTCTGCATCACAATGGCCCGATCATTGGCCTTTAATGGACGTTCATGCCTCATTAATGGGAATTGGTGGTCGAATCTCTCCAAAGCAGAGCAGAGAGCTTGTTGTTATTTTTGGACCAGAAGGGAGATCTGCCTCAATTAGGCCTTATCTGTTATCTGGATCTCCTACCCTATGGGGCAGATACTGTTTAAGCCAATGGGGAGTACATTTAAGTACAGATTTTTCCTAGGGGCCACTATTTTGCAGCAGGTCCCACCTTTAACCTGGAAATCAGATTAGCCAGTGTGGGTAGATCAGTGGCCCCTCCCAAAAGAAAAACTGCTGCAATTACAAAAATTGATTGATGAACAGCTGAAAGCTGGTCACATAGTCCCCAAGACCAGCCCATGGAACACACCTGTCTTTGTGATTCAGAAGAAAAATAATGCTTGGAGGCTTTTACATGACCTAAGTTAAATGAGGTCATTGAGGATACAGGAGCTTTGCAACCTGGGCTCCCCCCACCAACAATGTTACCGCAAATGTGGACTCTCATAGTCATTGATTTAAAAGGATATTTTTTCATTATAACTCTTGCTCCACAAGATGCACCACGATTTGCCTTTTCTGTGCCTTCGATCAATGCTGCAGAGCTGCATAAAAGATATCATTGGAAAATGTTGCCGCAAGGCATGAAAAACAGTCTTACAATATGCCAGCAATTCACAGCGGCAGTTTTAAGCCCTGTACAAGAGTGCTTTGAGAATGTTTTAATCTGCCATTATATGGATGACATTTTAATTGCTGCAGAATCAGAGCAAACAGCCTGTCCTGGGTTCAGCAGTTGTCGTGAAAGGAAGACTTGGACGACTCAATATGAGTTACCAGCAAGCTTCGTTTATTGGGCTTCTAGCTTCGGTTAATATAACAGTAAATATGCAAATACTAGGCACTTGATTGGTTCTGGCACAAATAAGGCATTGTGTAAGCTCTACATTTTTGCAGCTACACCGTGCACACCCCCCCGCCCCATCCTCTTTCTCATGCACTTATCACTTAGTGTCCTTGGCTGTGATTGGTCATAGTATGTTGCTGTTTGCCGGTGTCCTTCAGTTCCTCATTATCTGGCGTGAGAAGTCTGCACCATGTTCTACACAGATGTCTTGCTTCAGCTCGTTGATGGGAACGTGACCTTTTTCGACAAGCCAATCCCCCACAATTCCCCCTTTTTCTTTATAAAGGAATAAGGACTGAGTCAGGAGTCGTTGTAAACAAGCAGAACAACATTGTAAAGTACAACAAAGCAACAAACTCCCTATAATTATGAGACCTATAATGGCGAAGCAGCTTGTAAAGCAAATGTATATGCAGCTCTATGAAGTGAACCTCGATTTTCAAATAACTTGAGTAATTCAAAATCTGTACTTCTAAAATCAGCTAAATATTTCTGAAGCGCTATAAGCGGGTTACATAAAGGATAATTTGAAAGACTATACAAAAAGTCTTTGTTTCAGCCAACTCTGGCGAAGATATCTTATAGACTGACAACCATCACAATACGATTTTACTGTTGGGTCACATTGATGACAAAAACCACAAGGCAGTGTCTATTGTGGTTGCCAAGTCCATTTTGAGGTTGTTGGCGGTGGCTGGTTGCAAGGCAATGGAGTTTGATTTGCTGCGTGCACACGTTGAGGCGCAGGGGCTGTGGGACCCATGCTTGGAATCATCGCACGACGGGTCTTGGCGCTCCGCTGCCTGTTTCCCGACCGGTTCTGTTTGCGTCGACAGGTAGCAGCACGATGGTTATCCATTTGACAATTAGGGCACCAAACCGAGTTGTGGCAATCTTCTCTCATGTGCCCATTTTGGCCACATCTAAAACATTGAGGACCCTTGACTATACCAGTGGCTTGCAAAGGTGCCAAGGCCGCTAATACTTGCGAATGACTTTTCTGAATTGCCTCTCCCACCCACTGCTTTTACTGCTTCAACCAACATTGCCTGATGTCCCATAGGTACCTATGTCATACGTTCTAACATTTCTTCTACAGTGGCATTTGCAGGTAACTGAACAAGTATCTGCCTCACAGCATCATTACAGTTCTGTATTGCATACTGATGCAGTAAAATACCATGCATGCATTCTGGAGTACCTGACTTCCTTATAGCATCAGCTACTCTATCCACAAAGGTACAAAAGGGCTCGTCCTTTTTCTGTGTCACTTTCATGTAGGCAGGAGCTGCACTAGTATCTTTAATCTGTGATAGAGCTCGCAAGGCTAGTCTCATAGATTCTTTAAACAATTCTGGACCTAGCTGGACTTGAGCCTCCTTAGTGGAGAACTGTCCAATTCCTATCAGGTGTTGTAATTGCACCCCAATCAGGGGATCTCCCTGGCCTCGCTGAACTGCAACCGCCTCTTGACAGGCTTCCTGCCAATACATGTTCCATAACAACAACTGCGAAGGGGTGAGGATTAATTTCACAATACTTTTAATATAACAGCAAATCTGTTCCCCAAATATATGACAACATCTGCCTAGTGGGTTCAGACTGAATGCCTGTAGAAGAAACCGTTTGCCTTAACTGAGATAGCAATTTCCAATTTAGTGGAGACATTTCAGCATTTACTGCCTGACCTTGAGGGTTAATCTGGTACTTAACAGGAAAGGCGAGAATCTTTTCCTGCAACACCTGCGAACAATCAAAATCACTGTTTGACAGAGCCTCTCTCTGAATATTTCCAATCTATAACCTGGATTCACATTTGTCTACCCGTGCTCTGCAACTTTACCTTTTTTTGGTTTTTTTGTTTTGTTTGTTTTTTTTTTTTTCTTTTTTTTTTTTTTTTAAAGTTGTTCACCCTGCTTTGCACAGCTACAAACAGCAGCCTGCTCGGCAGCAGCTACAGCTGCCTGCCTGCTTCAGCAGCAACCATAAATACCTGTCAGCAACCGCACTTTTGCATTAACTCTTTCTTGCCTGAAATGTTAAACCACTATCTGCTAAAAACTTTTACATGAACACGATAGCAAAAAAAAAATAAAAAATACATAGAACACCATCTGCCCTCATCACACACACACACATACACACACACGTATAGGATCCCACAAGCACACTTCACACAACTACAGTATTTGAAACACAAAATCCAGACAATCATTACTCGCACTACAAAGTCCCACGTACAGAACGTGGCACAAGGACTCTGTGAAGACTATCAGGAAATCAGCTCCAAGAAGCATCATCGCAGTGTGAGGTGGCAGGCTCAGCCCTAGCGAGCGTCCCCGCAGAGGCTCTGCCTCCCTCACATCGCATGAAGCTTGGGCTTTTATACTGACCAAAATGCACACTCATTCCGACACAGGTGGCCAGCCTACGCCAGAAGAAGTGGCCAGCAATATCTATTAAGGTTTCCAAGCATCAATAGAATCATAGACATATTTGCCAACTTCTAGTACATGAGTATCACAGAGAGACTGTATCAAATTGAGTTGCTGAGGTGAGTAGCTTGAGAGAGGACGCCTGCAACACCGGAGCGGAGAGGGGAGAGATCAGCGTCCAGGAGCCTCACCTCAGAGCGACAAGAGCCACTGAGGAGGGAGCCTCAAGTCCTCAACAGGACTTGCCCAGGACTCGGAAGCTCAGCTCCCGCGAGGGGCTGACTCACAGGGGGCGGAGCCAGGAGGCTCGGTGTCAGATTCAAACCGGCCATCAACGGCCACTCTCGATCAGTTGCTGAGGTGAGTAGCTTGAGAGAGGACGCCTGCAACACCGGAGCGGAGAGGGGAGAGATCAGCGTCCAGGAGCCTCACCTCAGAGCGACAAGAGCCACTGAGGAGGGAGCCTCAAGTCCTCAACAGGACTTGCCCAGGACTCGGAAGCTCAGCTCCCGCGAGGGGCTGACTCACAGGGGGCGGAGCCAGGAGGAGTGGCACCAGCTGGGAGTGGCTAAAAAACCTTCCCAGGGAGCGCGGCGACCAGAGCCGGCAAACAGAGAGCGTCGAGGCAGAGGGTCGAGGCAGTTCGCGCGGCAGTTCGCGCGGGCAGGCGAGCGGGCAGGGAAGCGTTCCAACCGCCTCATCGAGAGTACTCGCCTGGAGTACAGGAGGGGGAAGGAGTGCTGAGGGACGTAGACGGATTGATTGACCAGATAGATCATGGTTACAACACGATCGAAAGCTGTAGTGAGTACTAATGTGGGTATCCAGACTGAGCCTTCCTGCAGACATGCAGCTGTGCAGGTCTCTGGCTGCAGCGAATGCCTGAGCCTGGCACTTGTATTGGAGGGAGCCAGTGACACTGTTTGTGTTCGCTGTGAGCAAATAAATGACCTGCTCAGGCAGGTGGCTGAACTGAGGGAGGAGGTAGAAAGGTTGAGAGCCATTAGAGAGTGTGAAAGTGAAATAGATTGGTGGAACCACACCCTAAGGCAAGGGCAGAGGGAAGTGGTTCAACAAGATATGGATCCCCTTCCCTCCTACCATCAGACAGAAGGAGAGAGCTTAATGGACAAGGATGGATGGAGGGAGGTTCCTCCTCGGAGAGGTAAGCGAAAACCCTCACAATCCCTTCCTCCCTCCCAATTGCCCTTGAATAACAAGTACGAGGTCTTGGAAATTCAGGGCCAGGTGAATGGAGATGGTGAGGCAAATCTATCTAGTGAGTCACCCAGGGCTAGTCACTCACCCACATACCTCAGAACTTCCCCAACCAAGAAGAAAAGAAGAGTAATTGTGGTGGGTGACTCCCTTCTGAGGGGAACAGAAGGGCCCATTTGTCAACCGGATCCACCCCACAGGGAGGTCTGCTGCCTGCCTGGGGCTCGGATTAGAGATGTTAAAAAGAAGCTCTCTGAACTGGTGCAGCCGTCTGACTACTACCCACTGCTGGTTTTTCAGGTTGGCAGTGACAAAATTATTACGAGGAACGTAAGGGCAATGAAGAGAGACTACAGGGCCCTGGGACGGCTGGTTAAAGGGTCTGGAGCGCAAGTGGTGTTTGCCTCCATACCTGTTGCAAGCGAGGGTGAAGGGATATATAAGAAGACTCTGCAGGTTAATGTATGGCTACGTGACTGGTGCCAAAGGCAGGGGTTTGGGTTTTTCAGTCACGGGCTGCTGTATGGGACACCTGGTTTGCTGGTGACAGGCGGGATACACCAGTCCCAGAGAAGAAAAAGGGTTTTGGGGCAGGAGTTAGCAGGGCTTATTGACAGGGCTTTAAAGTAGTTATGAAGGGGGGAGGGGATTTAACTGGGCCTGTTGGGGACAAGCCCAAGAGGAACATGCTAGGGATTGAAGGATGGCGGGCTAAGGAGGACTATCAATCTCTTGTTTCACTTGTGGGAAAGGATAGCTTTTTAGACCCTGTCCCGCAGGGGAAAAAGGGTACTAGGACTGGCTCCCTGAAATGCCTGTACACCAATGCACGCAGCATGGGGAATAAACAGGAGGAGTTAGAAGTCTGTGTGCGGGCTAAAGGTTATGATCTAGTTGCGATTACAGAGACATGGTGGGACAGTTCACATGACTGGAATGTGGTCATGGATGGCTATGTCCTTTTTAGGAAAGATAGGTCAGCAAAGCGAGGTGGTGGAGTTGCTCTTTACGTGAGAGAGCAACTAGAATGTATTGAGTTCTGTCCGGGGTTGGATGAGGAGCAAGTGGAATGTCTGTGGGTACGAATCAAGGGGCTGACTGGCACGGGTGATACAGTTGTGGGGGTCTATTACAGACCTCCTGATCAGCACGAAGGAGTTGATGAGGCTTTCTACAGGCAACTGGAAGTAGCCTCGCGACTGCATGCCTTAGTCGTCGTGGGGGACTTTAATTACCCCGATATTTGCTGGAAGACTCACACAGCCAGTCATTCACAGTCTAGGAGGTTCCTCGAGTGCATTGATGATAATTTCTTAATGCAAATGGTGGACGTACCAACTAGGGGAGCAGCGCTGCTAGATTTAGTACTCGCCAACAAGGAGGGTTTGGTCGAAGTGGTGACGGTCAATGGCAGCCTTGGCTGCAGTGACCATGAGATGGTGGAGTTTAGGATCCTGTGTGGGAGGAATAGAATACCTAGCAAAGCCACAGTTCTGGATTTCCGAAGGGCCAACTTTGGCCTCTTCAGTCAACTGCTAAGGGAAGTCTCATGGGAAAGGGTACTAGGCGGTAAAGGGGCTCAAGATAGTTGGTTAGCATTCAAGGACCGCTTCTTCCAAGCTCAGGATCGGAGCGTCCCAATGAGTAGGAAGTCAAGTAAGGGATCTAGGAGACCGGCATGGTTAAACAAGGAGCTGCTGGGCAAACTCAAGTGGAAAAGGAGAATCTATGGATTATGGAAGGAGGGGCTGGCCGCTTGGGAGGAATATAGGACAGTTGTTAGAGGATGTAGGGAGGCAATTAGGACAGCTAAGGCCTCCTTGGAACTCAATCTTGCTAGTCGGGTTAAAGACAATAGAAAGGGCTTCTTCAAATACATAGCAAATAAAACTAAAACAAGAGGCAATATAGGCCCACTGCTGAACGAAGTGGGTACCCTGGAGACAGAGGATATAAAGAAGGCAGAGGTGCTGAATGCCTTCTTTGCCTCTGTCTTTACTCCTGCAGACTCTCCCCGAGGGCCCCGGATTTCTATAGCCCCAGAAGGAGTCAGGACAAAGGAGGAGTTTGCTTTGGTAGATGAGGATTGGGTTAGGGATCAGCTATGCAAACTGGACATCTGTAAATCGATGGGTCCGGATGGAATGCACCCACGGGTGCTGAGGGAGCTGGCGGAGGTCATTGCTAGGCCACTCTCCATCATCTTTGGTAAGTCGTGGGAAACGGGCGAGGTGCCTGAGGATTGGCGGATGGCAAAGGTCACACCAATCTATAAGAAGGGCAAGAAGGAGGACCCGGGTAATTATAGACCGGTCAGCCTTACCTCCATCCCTGGAAAGATGATGGAACAACTTATTCTTGACTCCATCACTAGGCATATCAAGGATGAGGGGGTCATTAAGAACAGCCAACATGGTTTTATGAGGGGGAAGTCATGTATGACCAACCTTATAGCCTTCTATGAGGAAGTGACTAGGTGGAGGGATGATGGTAGAGCGGTAGATGTAGTTTTTCTTGATTTCAGTAAGGCATTTGATACTGTCTCCCACAGCATCCTCACAGATAAGCTAAGGAAGTGTGGGCTTGACGATCAAGTAGTGAGGTGGATCGAGAACTGGTTGAGAGGAAGAAGGCAGAGAGTTGTGGTCAATGGTGCTGATTCTAGCTGGAGGTCTGTGACTAGTGGAGTTCCTCAGGGGTCGGTGCTGGGACCGGTGCTGTTTAATATTTTCATCACTGACCTGGATGAGGGAACTGAGTGCACCATCAGCAAGTTTGCTGATGACACAAAACTGGGAGGAGTGGCTGACACACCAGAGGACTGTGCTGCCATTCAGCGAGACCTGGACAGGCTGGAGAGTTGGGCGGGGAGAAACCTGATGAAATTTAACAAGGGCAAGTGTAGAGTCTTGCATCTGGGGAAGAACAACCCCATGTACCAGTACAGGTTGGGGGGTGACCTGCTGGAAAGTAGTGAAGGGGAAAGGGACCTGGGGGTCCTGGTGGATAGGAGGATGACCATGAGCCAGCAATGTGCTCTTGTGGCCAAGAAGGCAAATGGCATCTTAGGGTGCATTAGAAAGGGAGTGGTTAGTTGGTCAAGAGAGGTTCTCCTCCCCCTCTACTCAGCCTTGGTGAGGCTGCATCTGGAATATTGCGTCCAGTTCTGGGCCCCTCTGTTCAAGAAGGACAGGGAATTGCTTGAAGGAGTCCAGCGCAGAGCCACAAAGATGATTAAGGGAGTGGAACATCTCCCTTATGAGGAGAGGCTGAGGGAGCTGGGTCTCTTTAGCTTGCAAAAGAGGAGACTGAGGGGTGACCTCATCAATGTTTACAAATATGTAAAGGGTAGGTGTCAGCATGATGGAGCTAGGCTTTTTTCAGTGATATCCAGTGATAGGACAAGGGGCAATGGGTGTAAACTGGAACATAGGAAGTTCCACGTTAACATCAGGAAGAACTTCTTTACTGTAAGAGTGACAGAGCACTGGAACAGGTTGCCCAGGGGGGTTGTGGAGTCTCCTACACTGGAGATATTCAAGGCCCGCCTGGACAAGTTCCTGTGTGATGTCCTGTAGGTTACCCTGCTCTTGCAGGGGGGTTGGACTAGATGATCTTTTTAGGTCCCTTCCAACCCTTGGGATTCTGTGATTCTGTGATTCTGTAAATGAGTTGTATATGGGGACCCTAAGTCCACGGTCCGTCACAGTCTGCCCGATACCCCTGATAAGAGCATACGAGAGACCTTCCCACCGCGGGTCTTGATCCAGCATATGCATCACAGGGAAAGCACACAATACATTTGCATCCCTCATCCATCTCGCTTCTCCCTTTACAGCTGCCCATTTATCATGAGGATCTGGGGGATATAAACCAGACTCCTTTTCTGGATGAATAGACTCCAGGTCAAAAGGATCATCTTCATCTCTGTCCTCAGTCTTCGCAGCCACGGCGGCAACTGGCAGAGGCTCAGGGGTGGCCAGGGGTTGGGGGGGACACTGGGTTCCACGATCTCACTTTTTGACTTTAACGTCTCTAAAATAGTTCTCCAAATGACTAACAAATGTTTCACAGTGTCACTGCCTTTTGTGGCTGCGTCCCTCAACTTAATTCGTGCACCATTCCACAAAGAGACCTCAGATACGGTAGACTCATCAGTCTCTGGATAATGCATCTTCGACCATTTCAACATTAAATTTAAGTCTGTCTCTTTAAAGGTTGCTCCCTTCACCTTAAGGACTGAAAGCATTCATAAAACAGAGACTTCTTCCTTAGCGATTTTCTCCCAAGTCCCAAGCTCAAAGGCTTCTCCAACCCCCTGGATTAAGTCCTTCTCCTTAATACCGCGCTTTTCTAAAAAGCAATTTAATAAATTTAGGGAAGCTTGCCTCTCCATGCCCCCTTTAAGGTGCTCGCTCTCCGTTGCCCTACGAGGCTTCGGCTGCTCCTCCTCCTTGATGCAACGCTGTCGATACAGCCACTGCAAGTCCGGCGGCGCCCAGATCCCGTCTATACAGTCGCCCTTTCACGTGATGCGCCGCTTTGACCCTCCGGGGCAAAATCGGAGCCAAGTGCCAGTTTTCACGGCCGTGGTGTTGTTACCATCCAAGCGAAGACAAGTATCACGTCGGGGTCAGCATTTGTCGTGAAAGGAAGACTTGGACGACTCAATATGAGTTAACAGCAAGCTTCGTTTATTGGGCTTCTAGCTTCAGTTAATATAACAGTAAATATGCAAATACTAGGCACTTGATTGGTTCTGGCACAAATAAGGCATTGCGTAAGCTCTACATTTTTGCAGCTACACCATGCACCCCCACACCATCCTCTTTCTCATGCACTTATCGCTTAGTGTCCTTGGCTGTGATTGGTCATAGTATGTTGCTGTTTGCCAGTGTCCTTCAGTTCCTCATTATCTGGCGTGAGAAGTCTGCACCATGTTCTACACAGATGTCTTGCTTCAGCTCGTTGATGGGAACATGACCTTTTTCGACAAGCCAATCCCCCACAAGCAGTAGCAGTCTTTTTTCTCCTTCTTAGTAGCTGGTGCAGTGCTGTGTTTTGACTTTTGGCCTGAGAACATTGCTGATAACACAAATGTTTGGTCTGGCCAAGGACTTTCTGAGCCTCATGCTCTGCCAGGGCAGAGGGGAAAGCTGGGAGGAAGCGGAGACTGGACACCTGACCCTAACGGACCAAAGAGGTATTCCATACCACAGCACGTCATGCCCAGGAGGTAACGGAGAGTTACCCCGGAAGGGCTAGGACACGGCAGGGTTGGACGAGGTATCGGTCGGTGCTTGGTTGGGTGGGGCACGTTATTGGTCAGCTGGTGTTGATGTGTTGTATTCTTTCCTCTTGTTATTTCCTTTGTCATTATTCTTATTGGTGGTAGCAGTAGTGATTTGTGTTACACCTTAGTTACTAAACTGTTCTTATCACAACTCATGGGAGTTCCATTCTTTTTGATTCTCCTCTCCGTCCCTCTGGGTGTAGGGGGAGGGCAAGAAGGGGGTGTGTGAGAGACTGACTGTATGATTTATGGCTGACTTTGTTTAAAACACGACACAGCCCAAAGAGTGAAATGCCAAGTGATCCAAGCAGTCTCAACAGTAGGACTCCAAACTGCAGAAGAAAAAATTCAAGAAACTCCACCTTGGAAATATTTAGGATGTAAAATATCCGAACAAAACATTCAACCTCAGAATACCACCCTGCGAACAGGAATAAAGACTACAAATGATTTACAAAAGTTCTTAGGAACCATAAACTGGATCTGACCTCTCTTGGGAATATCTACAGAAGAACTCCATCCCCTCTTCAGATTATTGGAGGGGGATACCTGTTTGACATGTCCTCGATCACTCAACCCATCTGCGTGAACTGCTCTTGATAAAATGGTTGTAAAATTAACCAGTCAAGTTGCTCATAGGCGAAAAATGGACCACCCTATTAGCCTTTTTGGTTTTTATCCATCTTTTCAACCCTATGGGCTCTTAGCACAGTGGGTTCTGCAAGACATAGATCCATTGGTTATTTTGGAATGGATATTTTTGTCACAAAATTTGGGAAAACCAGTTGCAACAGCCATTGAAATGATAGCTATGATAATTCAGAAAGGAGGAGAGCGGTTATTGATTTTAGATGGTGTTGAACATAATATTATCTATCTGCCTCTTGATAAAAAACAACAAACCTTGTAAACTGTCCTGGGTTTACCAGGAGCTGTTTTGCTCCTTCTTAGTAACTGGTGCAAGCTCTGTGTTTTGACTTCCAGCCTGGGCAGAGAGCTGATAACATCGATTGTTTTTAATAGTTGTTAAGTACTGTTTATTCTGGCCAAGGACTTTGTGAGTCTCATGCTCTGCTGGGGACAAGGGGAGGCCAGGAGGAAACAGAGATACTACACCTGACCTAAGCCTGCCAAAGAGGTATTCCATACCACAGCACGTCATGCCCAGGGAGATAACTGGGAGTTACCCGGAAAGGAACGGTCTCTCTTTGGGGGGGTCGAACTCGTTTGGCGGTGGTATCGTATTCTCTTGTTATTTTCTCTTATCAATATTATCATTGCTGGTAGCAGTAGTGATTTGTGTTATACCGTAGTTACTGGGTTGTTCTTATCTCAACCCGTGGGAGTTACATTCTCCTGATTCTCCTCCACATCCCTCTGGGTATGGGGAGGGTCGGGGGGGGGGTGTGAGTGGACGAGCTGTGTGGATTGGTTTAAACCACGACAGTTCTTTTTGGTGCCCAACGTGGGGCAGGAAGGGTTGAGAAAACGACAGATCTGACCAGATTAATAGTCACTCATCACAATGCTGATTTATTGGCTCTCAAAGCTGTTCCTCTTGATCTCACAGGTTCAGAACGCTGTACACTGCATACAGCCAGTATTTGCTGTGGTAGTGTTTTCCCCTAAAATCAAATCCCCTTGAGGTATACATCGGACTTCCCCATTTTTCCGCATTACCCACCAAGTATATCCGGGTCCCTGAGCAAAAGCAATCCCATGAGTGGGTTTGCCTTTACCTGAAGCAGGAATAACCCAGACTGTCTTCCCCAGCAAATTCTTCATGTGCACCACAGGAACTTTGTCCCCCTCTACAATATGTAAAAGTTCTGACTGGGCTGGGCCAGCTGTATTGGCCGATCCTCTAGTGTTAACCAACCAGGTGGCCTTTGGTAAGTGTGTATCCCAATGCTTGAAAGTTCCCCCACCAATTGCTCTCAGTGTGGTTTTTAACAGCCCATTGTACCGTTCGATTTTCCCAGAGTCTGGTGCATGGTATGGGATGTGATATACCCACTCAATGCCATGCTCTTTGGCCCAAGTGCCTATAAGGTTATTCCGGAAATGAGTCCCATTGTCTGACTCAATTCTCTCTGGGGTACCGTGTCACCACAAAATCTGTTTCTCAAGGCCCAGGATAGTGTTCCGGGCAGTGGCGTGGGGCACAGTGTATGTTTCAAGCCATCCGGTGGTTGCTTCCACCATAGTTAGCACATGGCGCTTGCCTTGGCGGGTTGGTGGGAGTGTGATATAGTCAATCTGCCAGGCCTCCCCATATTTGTACTTCAGCCATCGTCCTCCATACCAAAGAGGCTTTAACCGTTTGGCTTGTTTAATTGCAGCACATGTTTCACACTCATGAATAGCCTGGGCAATAGTGTCCATTGTTAAGTCCACCCCTCGGTCACGGGCCCATCTATATGTTGCACCTCTGCCCTGATGGCCTGAAGTGTCATGGGCCCACCGGGCCAAAGATAATTCACATTTATGTTGCCAAACTAAGTCCATCTGAGCGACTTCAATCTTAGCAGCTTTATCCACTTGTTGGTTGTTCTGGTGTTCCTCAGTGGCCCGACTCTTGGGTACATGTGCATCTACATGGTGTACCTTCACCACCAGGTTCTGCACCCGGGCAGCGATATCAGGCCACAGTGCAGCAGCCCAGATGGGTTTACCTCTGCGTTACCAGTTGCTTCGCTTCCATTGCTGCAACCACCCCCACAGGGCATTTGCCACAATCCATGAGTCAGTGCAGAGATAAAGTACTGGCCACTTCTCTCGTTCAGCAATGTCCAGGGCCAGCTGGATGTCTTTCACCTCTGCAAACTGACTCGATTCGCCCTCTCCTTCAGCAGTTTCTGCAACTTGTCACCGAGGACTCCATACGGCTGCCTTCCATCTCCTATGCTTTCCCACAATACGGCAGGACCCATCAGTAAACAAGGCATACTGTTTTTCACTTTCTGACAGTTCGTTATATGGTGGGGCCTCTTCAGCATGCATCACCTCCTCCTCTGGTGACATTCCAAAATCTTTGCCCTCTGGCCAGTCCATGATGACTTCTAGAATGCCTGGACGACAGGGATTTCCTATTTGAGCTCGTTGTGTAATTAGTGCAGCCCATTTACTCCATGTAGCATCAGTTGTATGATGTGTAGAGGAGACCCTGCCTTTGAACATCCAGCCCAGTACGGGCAACCGGGGTGCCAGGAGGAGCTGTGCTTCAGTGCCAATCACTTCTGAAGCAGCTCGAACCCCTTCATAGACTGAAGCCGCAGCTCTCATGGGATGATGAGTCTTGGGCCTTGCTCCCCTCTTCAATTCGCCCACCCGTTCCTCCAAAGCTGAAGTAGGTTTTCCATCCCACTTCGTCATGTCTTCTCCGTGATCCCGCAGATAAAACCATAGGGTGGCCCGTGGCGTATACTTCCTGTATCTTCTCTCTCAAAGAACAGGACGCCTTTTGTTAATAGCTGAGACGTGTGTTGGTACACGTGAGGAGCTGGATAAATCAGATAGATCGTCCCTCAATTGTTTGAGATCCCGGGACAGTTTTTCCACAGCTGAGATGATGGAAGGGGTGAGGTTGTCTTCGAACTCTCGGAGTTTATGAATCATTTCATCCACTGTTAGTGGTACTATATAATTCCAGGTTACTGTTGCCAATGAATGGGCATATGATGACAATGCATTACGTGTTAGTTTTCGCCACATGGGTTGTGTACATTCGACTTCATCTGGGTCTATGGGTACATCCCCATTATTTGGCTTGAAGTGATAGATCATCTCTACGATGGCTGATTCCCTCAGAGACTGGATGCCTTTGTCTAAAGTAGTCCACTTGGCCGAACGACTCATAACATCGTCCTTGTATGGAAACCTTTCTTTCACAGCTGCCAAGAGCCGCCTCCAAAGACCGAGGGGCTTTTTCTCTCTTGCAATTGCTTTGTCAATTCCCCCTTCTCTAGCAAGTGATCCCAGCTGTTTGGCTTCACTACCTTCTAGTTTGTGACCATCGGCCCCATTGTCCCAGCATCGGAGCAACCAGGTGATGATGTGCTCCCCTGGTTGATGGGTAAAATCTTTTTGCATATTCCGTGGCTCGGTTGAGGTCCGAGGTCGAGAAGTCACCTCTTCCTCTTCTTCGTCGTCATGCGATGATGACTCTTCCTCAGATACTGGACCAGGTGGTGAATACATTGTTTCTTCATCTTGCTTCACCCTTCTTGCCTCCTTTTTGCTTTTTCTCTTGCTTGCAGGGGCAACCGATATTGGTACAAATCAGTCCTCTGGTTTAGCTGCAGCGATTTTCACTGTGGTTTGAGTAGCGACTGTACTTGTCGCTGGGGGTGGTGTAGCTGCTGTGCTTGGAGCTGGGGTAGCCGTGCTGTCTGTTGCAGCCAGAGTTTGGGTAGCGACTGTACTTGTTGCTGGGTGTGGTGTAGCTGCTGTGCTTGGAGCTGGGGTAGCTGTGCTGTCTGTTGCAGCCAGAGTTTGGGTAGCTACTGTACAGCTACTGTACTTGTCGCTGTGGGTGGTGTAGCTTCTGTGCTTGGAGCTTGGGTCGCCGTCCTGTCTGTTGCAGCCAGAGTTTGGGTAGCGACTGTACTCGTCGCTGGGGGTGGTGTAGCTGCTGTGCTTGGTGCTGGAGTAGCTGCGCTGACTGTTGCTTTGCCCTCAGATGCAGGGGCATTTTTTTCCTTTTGAAGGTTTTGGACAGTGTTGAACAAAGCCCTGTAAGCATAGGCCAAGCCCCAGGACGTTGCCGTGATTTGTCCGTCTCTGGTACGGCCAGACAGACCACACACCTCATTTAAGTGTTTTACTAATTCTTCCGGATTTTGCACTTGTTCGGTGGTGAAATTCCAAAGTACTGGAGGAGCCCACTGACCTAGATACTTGCCCATACTATCCCACACACCCTGCCACTCATGGCTGTCCAGCCCCAGGGAAAATTTCTTGGTACTCCTATATCGTCGTTTAACCCCAGAGAAGGCCCAAACCTGACTCTGCTTAACTCTTGAAATCAGACGAGATGGTTGTGGGCAAAACACACTCAGTATGCGTGCCAACATGGAAATCCCCATCACAATCAGCAATCAGCTCTCAACAATATTAAAAGGCCATTCAAGAACTTCAAAACTCTCAAATGATGCTGTAGCTGGTCTGAGAGGGGGGCTAGGAGGGTAAAAGAATGTTTCCTTCACAGGTTGACCACCCGAGAAGGAGAAAAAAGATGTGAAATTGCTAAGCACCTTTATTATATACCTCCCAAAGTATAAAGGTGGTGACCACACTGGGAACATAAGACCGATCAGTTTCATGATCAATGATTCTATTGTATTACAAGTCATTATAATAAAGTACAATGAGACAAAAACCTTAGCCCAAGCCCCACACTTGAAAAACACAACCACAGCAAATACTGGCTGTATGAAAATGTACAGCGTTCTGAACCTGTGAGACCAAGAGGAACAGCTTTGAGAGCCAATAAATAAGCATTGTGACGAGTGACTATTAATCTGGTCAGATCTGTCATTATCTCAACCCTTCGTGCCCCATGTTGGGCGCCAAAAAGAACTGTCGTGGTTTAAACCAATCCACACAGCTCGTCCACTCACACACACCCCCCCCCCCCCGACCCGACCCTCCTCACTCCTGGAGGGATGGGGAGGAGAATCAGGAGAATGTAACTCCCACGGGTTGAGATAAGAACAACCCAGTAACTACGGTATAACACAAATCACTGCTGCTACCACCAATGCTAATATTGATAAGAGAAAATAACAAGAGAACACAATACCACCGCCGACACAGTTCGACCCCCCAAAAGAGAGACCGTTCCTTTCCGTGTAACTCCCAGTTACCTCCCTGGGCATGACGTGCTGTGGTATGGAATACCTCTTTGGCTAGTTTGGGTCAGGTGTCCTGTCTCTGTTTCCTCCCGGCCTCCCCTCATCCCCAGCAGAGCATGAGACTCACAAAGTCCTTGGCCAGAATAAACA
>NW_027069402.1:25000-27500 GCF_037157495.1 Lathamus discolor | reverse complement strand
TTCCTTCCATAGCTAACATCCTATCTTCCTTCCTTCCTTCCTTCCTTCCTTCCTTCCTTCCTTCCTCCCTTCCTTCCTTCCTTCATTCATTCCTACATTCCATTGATAACAGCCAACCTGCCTGACAGGAACATCCTTCCTTCCTTCCTTCCGTCCTTCCTTCCTTCCTTCCTTCCTTCCTTCCTTCCATTGCTAATTGCCAGCCTTCCTGACTGGAACATCTTTCCTCCCTTCCTTCCTTCCTTCATTCATTCCTACATTCCATTGATAACAGCCAACCTGCCTGACAGGAACATCCTTCCTTCCTTCCTTCCTTCCTTCCTTCCATCCTTCCTTCCTTCCTTCCTTCCTTCCTTCCTTCCATCCATTGCTAACTGCCAGCCTACCTGACTGGAACATCGTTCCTTCCTTCCTTCCTTCCTTCCTTCCTTCCATTGCTAACAGCCAGCCTGCCTGACAGGAACATCTTTCCTTCCTTCCTTCCTTCCTTCCTTCCTTCCATTGCTAATTGCCTGCCTGCCTGACTGGAACATCCTTCCTTCCTTCCTTCCTTCTTTCCTTCCTTCCATTGCTAACAGCCCACCTGCCTGACTGGAACATCCTTCCTTCCTTCCTTCCTTCCTTCCTCCCTCCCTCCCTCCCTCCCTCCCTCCCTCCCTCCCTTCCTTCCTTCCTTCCTTCCTTCCTTCCTTCCTTCCTTCCATTGCTAACAGCCCGCCTGCCTGACTGGAACATCTTTCCTTCCTTCCTTCCTTCCTTCCTTCCTTCCTTCCTTCCTTCCTTCCTTCCTTCCTTCTTTCCTTCCTTCCTTCCTTCCTTCCTTCCTTCCTTCCTTCCTTCCTTCCTTCCTTCCTTCCTTCCTTCCTTCCTTCCTTCCTTCCATTGCTAACTGCCAACCTGCCTAACTGGAACATCCTTCCTTCCTTCCTTCCTTCCTTCCTTCTTTCCTTCCTTCCATTGCTAACAGCCCGCCTGCCTGACTGGAACATCTTTCCTTCCTTCCTTCCTTCCTTCCTTCCATTGCTAACAGCCAGCCTGCCTGATTGGAACATCTTTCCTCCCTTCCTTCCTTCCTTCATTCATTCCTACATTCCATTGCTAACTGCCAACCTGCCTGACTTGAACATCCTTCTTTCCCTCCTTCCTCCCGTCATTCCTTCCTTCCTTCCTTCCTTCCTTCCATTGCTAACTGCCAGCCTGCCTGACTTGAACATCCTTCCTTCCTTCCTTCCTTCCGTCCTTCCTTCCTTCCTTCCTTCCTTCCATTGCTAACTGCCAGCCTGACTGACTGGAACATCTTTCCTCCTTCCTTCCTTCCTTCATTCATTCCTACAATCCATTGCTAACTGCCAACCTGACTGACTGGAACATCTTTCCTCCCTTCCTTCCTTCCTTCATTCATTCCTACATTCCATTGATAACTTCCAACCTGCCTGACTTGAACATCCTTCCTGCCTTCCTTCCTTCAGTCTTCCTTCCTTCTTCCTTCCTTCCTTCCTTCCTTCCTTCCATCCATTGCTAACTGCCAGCCTGCCTGACTGGAACATCCTTCCTTCCTTCCTTCCTTCCTTCCTTCCTTCCTTCCATTGCTAACTGCCAGCCTGCCTGACTGGAACAACCTTCCTTCCTTCCTTCCTTCCTTCCTTCGTTCCTTCCTTCCTTCTTTCCTTCCTTCCATTGCTAACTGCCAGCGTGCCTGACAGGAACATCCTTCCTTCCTTCCTTCCTTCCTTCCTTCCTTCCTTCCTTCCTTCCTTCCTTCCTTCCTTCCATTGCTAACTGCCAACCTGCCTAACTGGAACATCCTTCCTTCCTTCCTTCCTTCCTTCCTTCCTTCCTTCCTTCCATTGCTAATTGCCAGCCTGCCTGACTGGAACATCCTTCCTTCCTTCCTTCCTTCTTTCCTTCCTTCCATTGCTAACAGCCCGCCTGCCTGACTGGAACATCTTTCCTTCCTTCCTTCCTTCCTTCCTTCCATTGCTAACAGCCAGCCTGCCTGATTGGAACATCTTTCCTCCCTTCCTTCCTTCCTTCATTCATTCCTACATTCCATTGCTAACTGCCAACCTGCCTGACTTGAACATCCTTCTTTCCCTCCTTCCTCCCGTCATTCCTTCCTTCCTTCCTTCCTTCCTTCCATTGCTAACTGCCAGCCTGCCTGACTTGAACATCCTTCCTTCCTTCCTTCCTTCCGTCCTTCCTTCTTCCTTCCTTCCTTCCATTGCTAACTGCCAGCCTGACTGACTGGAACATCTTTCCTCCTTCCTTCCTTCCTTCATTCATTCCTACAATCCATTGCTAACTGCCAACCTGACTGACTGGAACATCTTTCCTCCCTTCCTTCCTTCCTTCATTCATTCCTACATTCCATTGATAACTTCCAACCTGCCTGACTTGAACATCCTTCCTGCCTTCCTTCCTTCAGTCCTTCCTTCCTTCTTCCTTCCTTCCTTCCTTCCTTCCTTCCATCCATTGCTAACTGCCAGCCTGCCTGACTGGA
>NW_027069402.1:20000-22500 GCF_037157495.1 Lathamus discolor | reverse complement strand
TCCTTCCTTCCTTCTTCCTTCCTTCCTTCCATTGCTAACAGCCAGCCTGCCTGACTGGAACATCTTTACTTCTTTCCTTCCTTCCTTCCTTCCTTCCTTCCTTCCTTCCTTCCATTGCTAAGAGCCAGCCTGCCTGACTGGAACATCCTTCCTTCCTTCCTTCCTTCCTTCCTTCCATAGCTAACATCCTATCTTCCTTCCTTCCTTCCTTCCTTCCTTCCTTCCTTCCTTCCTCCCTTCCTTCCTTCCTTCATTCATTCCTACATTCCATTGATAACAGCCAACCTGCCTGACAGGAACATCCTTCCTTCCTTCCTTCGTCCTTCCTTCCTTCCTTCCTTCCTTCCTTCCTTCCATTGCTAATTGCCAGCCTGCCTGACTGGAACATCTTTCCTCCCTTCCTTCCTTCCTTCATTCATTCCTACATTCCATTGATAACAGCCAACTGCCTGACAGGAACATCCTTCCTTCCTTCCTTCCTTCCTTCCTTCCTTCCTTCCTTCCTTCCTTCCTTCCTTCCATCCATTGCTAACTGCCAGCCTACCTGACTGGAACTCGTTCCTTCCTTCCTTCCTCCTTCCTTCCTTCCTTCCATTGCTAACAGCCAGCCTGCCTGACTGGAACATCTTTCCTTCCTTCCTTCCTTCCTTCCTTCCTTCCTTCCTCCTTCCTTCCTTCCTTCCTTCCTTCTTTCCTTCCTTCCTTCCTTCCTTCCTTCCTTCCTTCCTTCCTTCCTTCCTTCCATTGCTAACTGCCAACCTGCCTAACTGGAACATCCTTCCTTCCTTCCTTCCTTCCTTCCTTCCTTCCTTCCTTCCTTCCATTGCTAATTGCCAGCCTGCCTGACTGGAACATCCTTCCTTCCTTCCTTCCTTCTTTCCTTCCTTCCATTGCTAACAGCCCACCTGCCTGACTGGAACATCCTTCCTTCCTTCCTTCCTTCCTTCCTTCCTTCCTTCCTTCCTTCCTTCCTCCCTCCCTCCCTCCCTCCCTCCCCTCCCTCCCTCCCTCCCTTCCTTCCTTCCTTCCTTCCTTCCTTCCTTCCTTCCTTCTTCCTTCCATTGCTAACAGCCCGCCTGCCTGACTGGAACATCTTTCCTTCCTCCTTCCTTCCTTCCTTCCTTCCTTCCTTCCTTCCTTCCTTCCTTCCTTCTTTCGTTCCTTCCTTCCTTCCTTCCTTCCTTCCTTCCTTCCTTCCTTCCTTCCATGCTAACTGCCAACCTGCCTAACTGGAACATCCTTCTTCCTTCCTTCCTTCCTTCCTCCTTCCTTCCTTCCTTCCTTCCATTGCTAATTGCCAGCCTGCCTGACTGGAACATCCTTCCTTCCTTCCTTCCTTCTTTCCTTCCTTCCATTGCTAACAGCCCGCCTGCCTGACTGGAACATCTTTCCTTCCTTCCTTCCTTCCTTCCTTCCTTCCATTGCTAACAGCCAGCCTGCCTGATTGGAACATCTTTCCTCCCTTCCTTCCTTCCTTCATTCATTCCTACATTCCATTGCTAACTGCCAACCTGCCTGACTTGAACATCCTTCTTTCCCTCCTTCCTCCCGTCATTCCTATCTTCCTTCCTTCCTTCCTTCCATTGCTAACTGCCAGCCTGCCTGACTTGAACATCCTTCCTTCCTTCCTTCCTTCCGTCCTTCCTTCCTTCCTTCCTTCCTTCCATTGCTAACTGCCAGCCTGACTGACTGGAACATCTTTCCTCCTTCCTTCCTTCCTTCATTCATTCCTACAATCCATTGCTAACTGCCAACCTGACTGACTGGAACATCTTTCCTCCCTTCCTTCCTTCCTTCATTCATTCCTACATTCCATTGATAACTTCCAACCTGCCTGACTTAAACATCCTTCCTGCCTTCCTTCCTTCAGTCCTTCCTTCCTTCTTCCTTCCTTCCTTCCTTCCTTCCTTCCATCCATTGCTAACTGCCAGCCTGCCTGACTGGAACATCCTTCCTTCCTTCCTTCCTTCCTTCCTTCCTTCCTTCCATTGCTAACTGCCAGCCTGCCTGACTGGAACAACCTTCCTTCCTTCCTTCCTTCCTTCCTTCGTTCCTTCCTTCCTTCTTTCCTTCCTTCCATTGCTAACTGCCAGCGTGCCTGACAGGAACATCCTTCCTTCCTTCCTTCCTTCCTTCCTTCCTTCCTTCCTTCCTTCCTTCCTTCCTTCCTTCCTTCCATTGCTAAGAGCCAGCCTGCCTGACTGGAACATCTTTCCTCCCTTCCTTCCTTCCTTCCTTCCATAGCTAACATCCTATCTTCCTTCCTTCCTTCCTTCCTTCCTTCCTTCCTTCCTTCCTTCCTTCCTTCCTTCCTTCCTCCCTTCCTTCTTTCCTTCATTCATTCCTACATTCCATTGATAACAGCCAACCTGCCTGACAGGAACATCCTTCCTTCCTTCCTTCCGTCCTTCCTTCCTTCCTTCCTTCCTTCCTTCCTTCCTTCCTTCCTTCCATTGCTAATTGCCAGCCTGCCTGACTGGAACATCTTTCCTCCCTTCCT